>NC_057806.1:358141376-358232249 GCF_018294505.1 Triticum aestivum | reverse complement strand
ACAGTCCCCGGTGGGGGTGGATGAACAGGACCCCGTGGTGTTACCTCTGGATGAACAGGATCCCGATTGAGCCGGTTGGGGGTGGATGAACAGGACCCCGATCAAGCCGGTTGGGGGTGGATGAATAGGACCCCGTGGAGGGCTGGATGAACAGGACGACCCCATGGAGGGTTGGTTGAACAGTAGACGGTGGAGGGCTGGATGAACAGTAGCCCGTGGAGGGGTGGTTGAACAGTAGCCCGTGGAGAGCGCTGGTTGAACAGTAGTCGGTGGAGTAGCGCGCGGTGGAGGCTGGATGAACAGGAGCCCGTGGATGAACAGTCGCAGGTGGAGGCTAGAGGAGGTCGACGGTGGATGAACAGTAGCCCATGGAGGCTGGAGGAGGTTGATATGTCTCCGTCGTATCTACTTTTCCAAACACTTTTGCCCTTGTTTTGGACTCTAACTTGCATGATTTGAATGGAACTAACCTGGACTGACGTTGTTTTCAGCAGAGTTGCCATGGTGTTATTTTTGTGCAGAAATAAAGTTTCTCAAAATGACCGGAAAATCAACGGAGAATTATTTTGGAATATATAAAAAATACTGGAAGAAAGATCCACATCAGGGGGCCGACACCCAGTCCACGAGGGTGGGGGGCGCCCTACCCCCCAGGGCGCGCCCCCTGCCTCGTGGGCCCCCTGACGCTCCACCGACCTCAACCTTGACTCCATATATTCACATTCGGGGACAAAAAATCATAGAGAAGGATTCATCGCGTTTTACGATACAGAGCCGCCGCCAAGCCCTAAACTATCTCGGGAGGGCTGATCTGGAGTCCGTTCGGGGCTCCGGAAGGGGAATCCATCGCCATTGTCATCATCAACCTTCCTACATCACCAATTTCATGATGCTCACCACCATGCGTGAGTAATTCCATTGTAGGCTTACTGGATGGTGATGGGTTGGATGAGATTTATCATGTAATCGAGTTAGTTTTGTTAGGGTTTGATCCCTACTATCCACTATGTTCTGAGATTGATGTTGCTATGACTTTGCTATGCTTAATGGTTGTCACTAGGGCCCGAGTGCCATGATTTCAGATCTGAACCTATTATGTTTTCATCAATATATGAGAGTTCTTGATCCTATCTTGCAAGTCTATAGTCACCTATTATGTGTTATGATCTGTTAACCCCGAAGTGACAATAATCGGGATACTTACCAGTGATGACCGTAGTTTGAGGAGTTCATGTATTCACTATGTGTTAATGCTTTGGTCCGATACTCTATTAAAAGGAGGCATTAATTACCCTTAGTTTCCAATAGGACCCCGCTGCCATGGGAGGGTATGACAAAAGATGTCATGCAAGTTCTTTTCCATAAGCACGTATGACTATATTCGGAATACATGCCTACATTACATTGATGAACTGGAGCTAGTTCTGTGTCACCCTATGTTATGACTGTTACATGATTGATCGCATCCGACATAATTCTCCATCACCGATGCATTGCCTACGAGCTTTTCATATATTGTTCTTCGCTTATTTACTTTTCCGTTGCTACTATTACAATCACTACAAAACCCAAAAATATTACTTTTGCTATCGTTACCACTACTATCATATTACTTTGCTACTAAAACACTTTACTACAGATATTAAGTTATCTAGGTGTGGTTGAATTGACAACTCAACTGCTAATACTTGAGAATATTCTTTGGCTCCCCTTGTGTCGAATCAATAAATTTGGGTTGAATACTCTACCCTCGAAAACTGTTGCGATCCCCTATACTTGTGGGTTATCAAGACTATTTTCTGATGCCGTTGCCGGGGAGCATAGCTCTATTCTTTGAGTCACTTGGGATTTGTATCTGCTTATCATTATGAAGAATTTGAAAGATCAAAGAACCAAGATTTTTCCCTCAACTACGAGGGGAGGTAAGGAACTGCCATCTAGCTCTACACTTGATTCACCTTCTGTTTTGAGTAAGCTTGCGACACCTAAACCTGCTTCTGCTATTAATTCTGATATGTCGCATGTTATTGATGATTCCACTTCTGCTATGCATGATACTTATGATGAAACTACTTTTATGCTTGATACTACTGTACCACTTGGTGAATTTCATGATGAACAACTTGCTAGGGCTAGAGAGAATGAAATTGTTGAAACTGATAATATTGATGAAAGTGATGATGAAGATTCTCCCCCTAGATATGAATTGCCTGTTGTTCCTGAGGGCTATGTTATGGATGAAGAAACTCCTAGAGACTTTCTTGCCTGCAATGATAGAAATGATCTTAAGAAACTATTAGCTAAGCTGAAAGAAAAATCTCTGAATTCTAGAATGAAATATGATCCTGCTTATGCTACTTCACCTATCTTTATTACTGATAAGGATTATGATTTCTCTGTCGATCCTGAGTTAATTACTTTGGTTTAATCTGATCATTTTTATGGCTATGAATCTGAAACTGTTGTGGCACATCTTACTAAATTAAATGATATAGCTACCCTGTTTACTAATGATGAGAAAACTCGCTACTATTATATCCTTAAATTATTTCCGTTCTCATTAAAGGGTGATGCTAAGATATGGTTTAATTCTCTTGATCCTAGTTGTGTGCGAAGTCCCCAGGATATGATTTACTACTTCTCTGCTAAATATTTCCCCGCTCATAAGAAACAAGCTGCTTTGTGGGAAATATATAATTTTGTGCAAATTGAAGAAGAGAGTCTCCCACAAGCTTGGGGGAGGCTTCTCCAATTACTTAATGCGTTGCCTGATCATCCTCTCAAGAAAAATGGAATACTTGATATCTTTTATAATGGACTAGCCGATGCTTCCAGAGATTACCTCGATAGTTGTGCTGGTTGTGTTTTCATGGAAAGAACTGTTGATCAAGCTAAATTGCTATTGAATAATATGTTGACTAATGAAAATAATTGGACACTTCCTGAACCAACTCCTAAGCCAACTCCGAAGAAAAGGGGTATTCTATTTCTCAGTCCTGAAGATATGCAAGAGGCAAAGAAATCTATGAAAGAAAAAGGTATAAAAGCTGAAGATGTTAAGAATTTACCGCCTGTTGAAGAAATACATGGTCTTAATTCATCACCTATTTAAGAAACACACGGTCTCGATAACCCGACACAGGTAGTAAAGGTAAATTCTCTCTATAGATATGATAAAGCTGAAATCCCTCCTGCTAAGTTTGCTAGCCAATGTTTGGATGAATTTGACAACTTTATGGTTAAGCAAGAAGATTTTAATACTTATTTTGGTAGACAACTGAAATGCAATGCTTATATGATTGAATGCTTGAGTGATTATATGGCCAGTGTTAAAGGTGAACTTAAACTTATTAGTAAACATGCTTCTATGGTCACCACTCAAGTAGAACGAGTACTCAAAGCTCAGAATGATTTGCTCAATGAATTAAACAATAAACATGATAATGATGTTAGAGTTATGACTAGAGGTGGTAAAATGACTCCGGAATCTCTGTATCCTGAGGGCCATCCTAAGAGAATTGAGCAAGATTATCAGAGAACTACTATAGATGCACCTAGTCCTTCTAAAAGGAAGAGAAATAAAAATGATAGGACTTTGCATACTTCTAGTGAACCTATTGTTGACACACCTAAGAATCCCAATGATATTTCTATTTCTGATGCTGAAACACAAGCCGGTAATGAACATGAACCTAGTGATAATGTAAATGATTATGTTCATGTTGATGCTCAACCTAGCAATGATAATGATGTAAAAATTGAACCTCCTATTGATCTTGATAACCCACAATCAAAGAATCAACGTTATGATAAGAGAGACTTTGTTGCTAGGATGCATGGTAAAGAAAGAGAACCATGGGTTCATAAACCCATGCGTTTTCCTCCTAAACCATCCAAGAAAAAGGATGATGAGGATTTTGAGCGGTTTGCTGAAATGATTAGACCCATCTTTTGCGTATGAGTTTGACTGATATGCTTAAAATGAATCCTTATGCTAAATACATGAAATATATTGTTACAAATAAAAGAAAGATATCGGAAGCTGAAATTTCCAACATGCTTGCTAATTATACTTTTAAGGGTGGAATACCAAAGAAACTTGGAGATCCAGGAGTACCAACTATACCATGCTCCATTAAAAGAAACTATGTTAAAACTGCTTTATGTGATCTTGGAGCCGGTGTTGGTGTTATGCCTCTTTCTTTATATCGTAGACTTGATCTGAATAAGTTGACACCTATGGAAATATCTTTGCAAATGGCTAACAAATCAACTGCTATACCTGTGGGTATTTGTGAGGATGCGCCTATTGTGGTGGCAAATGTTACTATTTTAACAGACTTTGTTATTCTTGATATTCCCGAGGACGATAGTATGTCTATTATTCTTGGAAGACCCTTTTTGAATACTGCAGGGGCTGTTATTGATTGCACCAAAGGCAATGTCACTTTTCATGTTAATGGTAATGAGCATACGGTACACTTTCTGAGGAAACAACCTCAAGTCCACAGTATTAACTCTATTGGCAAAATTTCAACAATCACTATTGGAGGTTTTGAATTTCCTCTTCCTACTGACAAGAAGAAATATGATATTCTTGTTGTTGGGGATGTGCATATCCCCGTTGAGGTAACCTAGTGTTATTCAAAAATTCTCCGGTTTCATGTTATACGAAATGAGTTTGTTAACAAGGCCTGATCAACCTTGTTAGTGGATTCCTTTTGATGAGCATGAGATGGATGAATCTAGAAGACACAACTCTCTGTACCCTCTTTTTACTTTCTATTATTTATATTAAATAAAGCAAAATAGTATTTTTCTGTCTGTTTTCTGAACTATCCATGCAATAAAAAATACTCCAAAAATAAAAGTTCTCCAAATGCCCTGAAAATTAAATATGATTTGTTCTAGAATATTTGAGAATATCTGGCACAGAGAACACACCAGGGGAGCAAGCACCTAGCCACGAGGGTCCAGGGTGCGCCCCCTGCCTTGTGGGCCCATGGCGGCTCCCCTCCACTTATTCTAGCTACCACACACTCCTTCTTCCTCCCAAAAAAATCACTAGCCAACTCAAACCCGAGTTCTTGCTCATCTTGCTGCCATTTTCGATCTCCTTGCTCAAAGCTCCATTCACAAAACTGCTTTGGGGGATTGTTCTTTGGTATGTGACTCCTCCAATGGTCCAATAAGTTTTTGTTCTAGTGCTTTATTCATTGCAAATTTTTGCTGCTTAGGTGACCCTGTTCTTGAGCTTGCATGTCAAATTTATATGGTCACAAGTAGTTTCAATGCATGATATATCCTCTAGGCACTTGTAGGAGTAGTTTCTATCAATTTTGTTGAGTTTGGTTCACGTTTATTTTGAAGTTACTAAAAATTTCAGAAATTTTTAGAAAAAGATGAAGAGATTTTTGAGGGGCCCATCAAGCCGAAGCTCGAATGATAAAAACGTGAAGAGAATAAGAATCCCAAGTATAATCTCCCTCGCACCACGGAGGTTCGGCCTTGTGAATGGCCTTGTGATAATTTCTTGGGAGCAGACGGGATTTATGATGATTTCTATGAGTTGGCTGAGAATGCAGGCCTCACCGCCTTCCTCCATGACCAACACGAATAGTATCTCTTACTAACCAATATCTTTGTGCAAAACTTTCATTTCCATGCTAGGAGCTCACCACCTTCGGTGAAATTTTATTTATATGATGAGCATAAGGACATGTCACTTCGTGATTTTTGTCGGGTTTGTTTGATACCTATTGAAGGCAGCGTAGAGGAACCACATCGTGATGATGTGGAGGGATTTGTTGATACAATTGATGTAGGGGAAACGAGGAAAGTTTCCGACGCAAGAATTACTAGCATACATTTTCTTGTTTTACGTTACTTTGCAATATTCGCTAGCAGATGCTTAATTGGCCGCGGAAACTGTGGCAACCTTAGTGCCCCTGATATTGTTATTTTGTGCCATGCCTTGTTCCGTGATGACACATTTAGTCTGGGCGCTATTGTTGCAAAGCGGTTAAATCTTAATCGTACGAAGGGTCCCATCTTGGGAGGTATCTTCGCCTCGCGCCTCGCCGCACATTTTAACATACCTATTAGGCATTATGAGAAAGAAGAAAAGTTGATGCCTCCTGTTTTTCTAGACTATAAGAGTACGATAGAACATGATTTTATCGTTAAGAATAGGGAAAAGATGCTTAAGTACAAGCTGATATTTGATAAAAATCACCCTGAGACTATTACTTTGCCTGCTCCTTCCTTGTTTGACTTATCTGCAGGCAAGTACCTTGTTCCGCCGGAGGCCATTCACGCCTACCGAAACCCCACACCAGCTACAGAGCCAGAGCCGAAACCACACTTTGATCCTCAACAGCAGTCTGTTTATCAGTGGAATCCGGAAGAGATCGCCAACCAGTGGCACCAGGGGGATCCTTCTCAGTACGACCCCAACTATAACTTTGGATATCCGCCAGGCCAGCCGTGGCCATAGACCAACTTAGGCCAAAAGCCTAAGCTTGGGGGAGTACATATCTCTCACCGACATTACATTCCTGTTCACACACTCATGCCAGTTGTCGGTGCTCATACTTTTTCATTGTATCATCCATGCTAGTTTATTTTCTTTTTAGTTTTCTTCTTGTGTGTTTGAAAAACCTTAATAAAAACCAAAAAAAAATAGTGGTAGCTTTCAGTTAGTTTACTTTCCATGCCTGTAGTAGTAGTAATTAAAAGAAAACCCAAAAAGATTTCTCGTTCTTCTTTTGCTTGTTGGGAGCTTTCTCGTGTAAATAGTTTTGTCTCTTTTCTTGTTCTTTGAGGGTCGAGAGGAGAAGACCATAATGGAAATGTTGATTGTCTCTTATATGCATTATTGCTGATCTAACAAAGAGCCAATATTACCTTGTCTTCTCTCTTGAATTGAATGCTTGCAGATTCTAGCTTAGTCCAATGCCCGTGCACTATTATTATTACTATCCACACTATTCGGTCGTGCAAGTGAAATGCAATAATGATGATTATATGATGAACTTATTGAGATGAGAAAAGCTGGTATGAACTCGACCTCTCTTGTTTTTGTAAATATGATTAGTTCATCGTTCCTGATTCAGCCTATTATGAAAGAAACATATTTGCAATGACAATTAGAGATTGTAGTTGCTTATGCCATGCTTAATTAGCTAGGAGCTTATAATGGTTTACCTTGCGTGCCAACATGCTATTAAAATGGTTGTGATGTGGTATGATGGGGTAGTATCCTATTTTGAACGATTCGAGTGGCTTGACTTGGCACATGTTCACACATGTAGTTGAAACAAAATCAATATAGCCTCTACAATATTTATGTTCATGGTGCATTATATCCTACTCATGCTTGCATTCGGTGTTGATTAATTTTAATGCATGTTCATGACTGTTGTCGCTCTCTAGCTGGTCGCTTCCCAGTCTTTTTCTAGCCTTCACTTGTACTAAGCGGGAATACTCCTTGTGCATCCAATTCCATAAACCCCAAAGTTGTTCCATATGAGTCCACCATACCTACCTATATACGGTATCTACCTGCCGTTCCAAGTAAATTTGTATGTGCCAAACTCTAAACCTTCAAATAAACATTCTGTTTTGTATGCTCGAAAAGCTCATTTATCAATAAGGGTTGTCTATATCTTCCATGCTAGGTGGGTTATTCTCAAGAGGAGTGGACTCCGCTCCTCACTCACGAGAAAATGGCTGGTCACCAGGATGCCCAGTCCCATGCTTTATGCAAATCAAATCAAAATAACTGCAAACAAAACTCCCCCAGGACTCTTGTTAGTTGGAGGCACTCGTTGTTTCGAGCAAGCCATGGATTGATGCTTGTTGGTGGAGGGGGAGTATAAACTTTACCATTCTATTTGGGAACCGCCTATAATGTGTGTAGCATGGAAGATATCAAGATCTCTCGGTTGTTATGTTGACAATGAAAATATACCGCTCAAAATATAATTCATATCTATTTCAAAACCGAGCTCTGGCACCTCTACAAATCCCTGCTCCCCTCTGTGAAGGGCCTATCTATTTACTTTTATGTTGAGTCATCATCCTCTTATTAAAAAACACCAGTTGGAGAGCACCGCTGTCATTTGCATCCATTACTGTTAGTTTACATTGAGTATGACTTGACTGGATCTCTTTTACCATGAATTACAATGTCTAGTCAGTCCTTGATCTTTAAAGGTGCTCCGCATTTATGTTTTGCGGTCTCAGAAAGGGCTAGCGAGATACCATCTTGTTATATCATATTATGATTGTTTTGAGAAAGTGTTGTCATCCGAGATTTATTATTATTGCTTGCTAGTTGATTATGCCATTGATATGAGTAAACATGAGACCTAAGTGTTATTGTGAATATGGTTAGTTCATAATCTTTGCTGAAAACTTGAATGCTCGATTTACATATTTACAACAACAAGAGCAAACAAAGTTTGTAAAAGTTTTTCTTTATCACTTTCAGTTTATCAACTGAATTGCTTGAGGACAAACAAAGGTTTAAGCTTGGGGAGTTGATACGTCTCCGTCATCTCTACTTTTCCAAACACTTTTGCCCTTGTTTTGGACTCTAACTTGCATGATTTGAATGGAACTAACCCGAACTGATGCTGTTTTCAGCAGAATTGCCATGGTGTTATTTTTGTGTATAAATAAAAGTTCTCGGAATGACCTGAAAATCAACGGAGAATTATTTTATAATATATAAAAAATACTGGAACAAAGATCCACATCAGGGGGCCCACACCCTATCCACGAGGGTGGGGGGAACGCCCTACCCCCCTGGGCGCGCCCCCTGCCTCATGGGCCCCCTGACGCTCCACTGACCTCAACCTTGACTCCATATATTCACTTTCGGGGAGAAAAGAATCAGAGAGAAGGATTCATCACGTTTTACGATATGAAGCCGCCACCAAGCCCTAAACTCTGTCAGGAGGGCTGATCTGGAGTCCGTTCGGGGCTCCGGAGAGGGGAATCCGTCACCATCATCATCATCATCAACCTTCCTCCATCACCAATTTCATGATGCTCACCGCCGTGCATGAGTAATTCCATCGTAGGCTTGCTGGACGGTGATGGGTTGGATGAGATTTATCATGTAATCGAGTTAGTTTTGTTAGGGTTTGATCCCTAGTATCCACTATGTTCCGAGATTGATGTTGCTATGACTTTGCTATGCTTAGTGCTTGTCACTAGGGCCCGAGTGCCATGATTTCAGATCTGAACCTATTATGTTTTCATCAATATATGAGAGTTCTTAATCCTATCTTGCAAGGCTATAGTCACCTATTATGTGTTATGATCCGTTAACCCCGAAGTGACAATAATCGGGATATTTACCGGTGATGACCGTAGTTTGAGGAGTTCATGTATTCACTATGTGTTAATGCTTTGGTCCAGTACTCTATTAAAAGGAGGCCTTAATATCCCTTTGTTTCCAATAGGACCCCGCTGCCACGGGAGGGTAGGACAAAAGATGTCATGCAAGTTCTTTTACATAAGCACGTATGACTATATTCGGAATACATGCCTACATTACATTGATGAACTGGAGCTAGTTCTGTGTCACCCTATGTTATGACTGTTACATGATCGATCGCATCCGGCATAATTCTCCATCACCGATCCATTGCCTACGAGCTTTTCATATATTGTTCTTCGCTTATTTACTTTTCTGTTGCTACTATTACAATCACTACAAAACCCAAAAATATTACTTTTGCTATCGTTACCACTACTATCATATTACTTTAATACTAAAACACTTTACTGCAGATGTTAAGTTATCCAGGTGTGATTGAATTGACAACTCAGCTGCTAATACTTGAGAATATTCTTTGACTCCCCTTGTGTCGAATCAATAAATTTGGGTTGAATACTCTACCCTCGAAAATTGTTGCGATCCCCTATACTTGTGGGTTATTAGAGGTCGACGGTGAAGGTGAACAGTATCCCGTGGAGTCCCGTTTTGTGGTACGCCACACCCCTCCCGATGAACAGGACCCCCTTTTCGACCGTAGCGCTATAACACAAGTCTTTTTCCTCTGTTTTGCGGTACGCCACACCCCTCCCAATCAACAGGACCCTGTTTCGACTGTAGGACGTCCAACAGAAGTCTGTTTCCTCCGTTTTGCGGTACGCCAGAGCCCTCCCAACGAACAGATCCCATTTCGACCGTGGCCGGTCAAACACAAGGCCATTTCCTTTGTTTTGCGACATGCCAGTCCTCGTTTCCATCGGCTATTCCGTCCAAGCCGGTTGGCTCCCACACGTTCCGTTGCCTCCTGATGAACATGATGCATTCCGTTGCCTCCCCATGAACACGACGACGACGCAGTTTCTCTGTTCCGACCCAGCCATGTACACGAGCCATGGCTGTACCTATGCGCGAGTAGGCGTTCGAGACCCCACCCGTATGTACGTATGCGGCCGTATTTACTTTCTTGCACCTTGGCCGTTGTACGTACGTGTACATGCTACGTGCGCACCTCTACTACGACACATGCGCATCTACATCGACCAATATGTACGTACACATTCGCGACCAGAATGACAACGCTACGTGCGCTTCGACCAGGTGGGTCTCGACTGTCAGGCACTTCCTTGCGTGTGAAGATGTAGATGGTGGGTCCTAGCAGTCAGGGGGTGAATCATTTTTTTGCCCGTAATATGGACGTACTTCCTTGCGTGCAAAGATGTAGCTGGTGGGTCCCATCAGTCAAGGGGGAAACGTTTTTTTCACGAAATACGGTGGCCCATCCGATGGGTCCCTGCTATCAGGTGGAGGAATAATTATTTTGCGCGTAATAAGGAGGCACTTCCTTGCGGCCGCCGTGGACCCAGCTGTCAGCCTCTCCATGTACAGTACTCTTCCGATGGAAGTCGTTCCTTGACAACGTTGACCACATCACGCCGAGAGCACCAGGGCGGTGGACGATGACGATGCCAAGGAAGGGGACGACGCGAAGCCACGGAAGACGAGGCAGTGCAAGCCCGCGCGGAGAGGAGTACGAAGGTTCACTGGTTTGGCTGTGGTGTGAGGCTGCCGTCGCCGCAGGGCCTAGCCAGCGGTGGGAATAGTAGGGGGCGATGAGGCCTCCACGGCAGCATAGCCGGCCACGGGAGGCAGGAGCTTGCGGCACGACTGGTGCTGCTTTGGGTGGCTGGAGGAAGAAGACCAGAGGTTGAAGAAGCACTACGGCCGTTGGATGGACATCTTACGGTCACTGGAGCTATAATCGTGCATATTGACTAAGTTGACAAAGCCCTCCATCCCCGTCAACTTAGTAGGCCGATAAGTCAGCCTCCCACCAAGGTGGGTCCCAGCTAGCAGGGGGAGTATTCATATTTTTATCCGTAATAAGGAGGCACTTCCGGTGGGTCCGAGCTGACAGCAGGGGGAACATTTTTTCGTGAAATACAGAGGCCCTTCCGGTGGGTCTCAGCTGTCAGGTGGAGTAATCATTATGTTGCGCGTAATAAGGAGGCATTTCCTTGTGTGGGCCCCTACTGTCAGCCTCTTCCGATGGCTGTTGTTTGTTGACCATGTTGACCTCGCCGCGTCGAGAGCACAAACGCGGTGGACGAGGGCGAGGCCCAGGAAGGGAACCACCCGGAGTCGGTGAAGCCACCGCAGTGGATGCCCACGCTGAGGGGAGTACGAGCGCTGACTGGTCGGCTGTGGGGTGAGGCTGACGTCGTCAGAAAATAACAGGATGTGTGGCTACGCAGAGGGATGGCCTGGCGGCAGCACGACCAGCCATGGGAGGAGGGAGCAGGCAGTCCCGCCGGTGCTGGTTTGGGCGGCTGGAGCAGGAAGATTAGAGATTGAAGAAGCACGACGCCCATTGGATGGACATCCAACAGTCACTGCTCTATGTTGACTAAGTTGACAAAGCCTTGCGTACGCGTCAAAATTTTTTTAGGACAGCGTCCTCGTCAACCTAGTAGGCCCAGAAGTCAGCCTCCAAATCTGTGGAAAACAACATACAACCCATTAGCTATTATTTTCAGTAATTTACAGCTCACTTGCTAATTCTTAAGGATATTTGAAGCCCATATTCTTTTCATTAGCGTTACAGACCATATATTCTGGGCAGTGCTAAAAAATTCAACAAAATTTTGCATATTTCGATGGGGTCCAAACTCTTTTAATCATGAAATTCCGAGTCATGTTAAAAATAATTTTCAAAAAATTATATCAAAATAAAATTCAAAAAACAATTCTCCGCAAAAAATGAATGAAATTTAGAATCTTAACTAGCAAGATGCTCGTTCGTTGCACGGAACATGAAGATGCATTTGTATGAGTAGTTTATCATGTGGGGGAAAAGATGATATTTTAATGTAATTGCCAGTTGGCTTTGGTTTTTATAAGAGTAGAGAGTAGAGAAATCCTAAAAAATGATATTTTAATGCAATTGCCGGTTGGCTTTGGTTAAAAATTTACAGCCCATTTCTTACAACGTATAGCCCATTTTCTGGGGAAGCCCATTTCTTACTACTTACATCCCTCCTTGTCTTGAAAGATTTGCAGCCCAGCAGGGCTGAGAAAAGCAAGTAGGCCTTGGTTTTGGTATTCTCCAAAAAAAAGAACTGGGCTAGCCATTTTTAGAAAGAAAAAATATATCAACTGGGCTTGTCATGTGCTTAAATAAAAGCGTAAGCGTGGGCTAGAAGGGCCACAGCCCCTGCACAGCGCGTAGTTGAGATCCATCTCTGAAACTAAAAACAGCTGGGCGAGCTGCTGGGTCCCTGGTGTTATCCGCTCGTTGTGTAATTTTCTCGTTTATTGACTACATTGACAATGGCGTGGGTCCTAGTTGTCAAACGATTAGGAGGAAGTATTTTTTTGACTTGTAATAATGAGGCACCTACTTGCGAAATGCAATGACCCTGGTGGGTCCCTATTGTCAGCCTGTCCACATACAGTCATCTCCTGATTCCTCTTGGTTGTTGACCATGTTGACAACGCCAGATGGCGGCAGGCACAGTGAGCGAACCAAGGCGGAGAACGACGGCGAGGCCTCGGACGGGAACGAACAACAGCCGTGGAAGATGCGGCAGTGTAGTGGCAGGTGGTGGGGAGTATGAGCGCAACAACATGCAACTGAAGCTTACAAATGGTACAAAAAGCCCAAGGATTAATTGTTCATCAAATTTTTAGACAAAATCCAGATTGAACATGGCAGTAACATCTAACCCAACCGCTCTTTTTTGCAGTCACAAACAAATGGATCAGTCTGATCCATAAAATCAACATCCTGTGCAAAAAAATTATTTCAGGATGACTACAACTTGTTGTAAATAGAAGCCGAGCACGTTTAGAAGCCCATTTGTCCACCTGAAACTTCTTTTTTTGCTGTTCAATGTGTCCGTCCATGAGAAATCTCTTGCGGTAATAATTAAGCCTCATGGACAATAGTAACCCCGCATTCAACAGGAAGAATGCGACAAAGCTTCTGTTTGCCTGGTTGGATGCATATCCTTCCATTGTTATTGCCCTCCAACGAATGTCATGAGAATTGAGAAAATCCTGGTGCTTATACGCCACCGATTGGTTATATGTTTTGCTCCATGTGGTTGTGCCTAAGTAGACATGAAGATTGAAAACAGTTAAGGTCTGAAAAAAGAGTATGTCAAAAGAATGACAGCTGAACAGTTAATTCTAGTACAATATATACGGGCTTTCAATGTGCATGAAATCATCACCTCTATATTTAAATTCTCCAGAGATCGAAAGCATCGCAGCAAGCCAATAATTATGTTCGGATCAAAACTAAACATTCTGATATATAAGATCTTGACAGAATCTAGCAGCATTGATAGGCTATCAATGGACGAACTCTTCATTGAGCATATAACATAATATTAGTACCCAAAGTGTACTCCAAGATGATATAAAGCTTATGCGTACAAATGAAAAATACATCTTATGATTACAAATGTGTAGATGATAATATACGGTACCTGAAAAAGTGAGGAGCCAAACACCAACTCATTGTGATCATTAAATGGGTCACGAATTACACCCAAGGTCTCTAGTTTGGGCGCAGAGACGACAATTATTTGTGATGGTTTATAACAATTATCAAGGAGCAACCTTTGAAGTGAAGGGGCATCTTCGATGATGAGTTGCTGTCCTTCAAAACAAATTCCAATGCTTTTAAGGTGAGGCGACTTTATTTGGAGACAACTGATACAGATTTCTATTCCCAAAACAATCAGCAAGCGCTCCAGGGCAGGGCAACTTGAGTGGATGATGCTGTGCAGTGAGGCCTCTGACAGATAAACCACCATAAGCGAAAGTTTTTTTAGCAGTGGGAGTCGAAGCATTTGTGCCAGATCATCTGGTAGATGGCACCGGGCTAAGGTGGTGGTGCGGAGAGAGGAGGAAAACTGCGAGATGGACAACGGTGGTGTGGGCACGAATTCTTGGTGTGTTCATAGTATGAAACTTTTGTGGTAATGGTACAACTCAAACTGCTGGAGTTTTCTGAATTCAGGGGATGTCAGCCAAGCGTCCACCATGCCGGGTATGGACAGCAGGTAGCGTGTCAGGATGCAGAGGCATTGAACGGGGCCCTGCTGGTGAGAGGAGACGGGCTTTGAGGAGATCAAATTTAGGAAGGGCAGATATCTGACAACAGTCGAGATTGAGGAGCGCGGTGCGCCATAGAGGGCGCCACCGAGTTGAGAGGACTAGTGTGCAGTAGCAATCCTTGGTGGGGAGAAGCGAGATGATCTCCTCAAGGATGATGCCCGGGAGATCGCTGATGCGGTCCACCAGAGATTCTACTGGTTCCTCAGATCCGGGGGGGGGGGGGCTCGCCGCTTCTCCCCGCGCTACCGGGTGCGGGAACTTCAACCAGCATCGCCGCTGGCGGGAGCCTCATCTTCTTGGCACTGGGGCCATCCGAGTCCATTTTCCTTGTGGGCGTCGCGCCGAGCTCACGGGTTTGAGAAGAGTAGCCAGAGACGAGCCTAGTGGCAGTGCGAGTGGGGAAGAAGGAGGCTGGGGATTTCTGTAGGAGTGGAAGAAGAGGAGCATGCTTTTTCTGTAGGAGTGAGGAAGAAGGTGAGCGGGGGTTTTCTAGACAAGTGAGGAAGATTGTGGAGCGGGGGGAATTGAGGGGAGACGGAAGCGGGAGAGCAAGATGTTCATGTTTATAAGGCCCGCTACACTAAGTACTCACTTTTTCCCAAGAATCGCTCTCTTCTTTTGCGCTGCATTGGAGCTGGTGCATGGACTTGGCTGACTGGCCATGCATGCAGGATGCATATGCCCGCCAACCACTGCATGCACCTGGTTTGTTACTAGGCCTATTTAATAGGGTGATTATGGGTAAATTAAGGAGATTTATTTTCTCCATGTGCATCTTCTTGGTCTTAGCAATTGGCTCATCGGCCTAATAAACCCGGACGGAGGGAGTATAAGTGGAAGCGAGGAGGAAGGAGGGTTTTTCTGGGATCGCCCCCTCTTTAAGAAATATGGGCTTCTCCTTGCAAAAAACAAAAACAAATGGGCTTTAAGATGGATAGGATTTTGTATAGGCCCAATCGACTGGCCGTTTTCGTACTGGAGGGCCTTGTGCTAGAGGCAGCCCGAGACACTCTCCAGCTTATTACCCATTCGAAAGAAAAAAAAGAGACGACTCCAGCTTATGGCTACTCATCGGTAACCTTTTTCAACTTGGCATCCACCAAATTAGAGGATGCGGTACTGGATGCAGACACTCGCATTAAACTAAGCTTCAGAAAATACGGTATGCATACTAACATTCAGAAGAACAAAAGTTCAGCATGTTTATGCATCTCAATGATTCACCATACTATAACCAATACAAAGTTGTGAGAAGGTGTGGAAATAAAGAAAATTGGTCGATGCTTCTCTGGGCAAAGGGCCTCCCTGCGCACGCATTAATTTCCTAGGCATGCTTGTTTCTTCTCAATGTTGCGAGCACTTTGAGCATGTTGGAAACTCCACAGCTAGTTAGCTGTCTCATCTTGCAATAGATGCTGACACATTTGCAGCAAACACATGAGGCAATAGAGATGACTCAACATGAGTCCATATTGTGCAGTTCCCCTGAAATCATCTTCATTGTCCTGAATCTGAAAACATAGGAAAACAATAGCTATATTTAAACGGTGTTGCAAAACAATAGCACATATCAATAGCTTGGCATGACAAAACATGATCATCTGTATGAAGGGGATACTGACCTGCCTAAGGAATATTATATATAATGTCATACGTCCTTGGTTGATTTCCACCTTTGGCTGCACTGCTTGTTTGCTCCTCCACACATTACAGGATCGTTCCGCACTGCAATCAGCAAGTCAACGTATGAATAAGCTTATTTCATCTTGCGGTGGTCATTGTACCTAGTTATGAATGTAGGAATACCTGGAGCACCATGAGGTTAGCTGACAGCAGGTAGATGCAGCCATATAAATTTTGTGCGGTGCTGCCAAAATTGAGGTTTGTATCCCTTCCCGTTATGAGAATTCTTCTTGAAGTTGGTAGAATGTGACGGCTTGTTCTTTGCATCAAACTTGCCTTTCCCCTGAGATTTGTTCTTGTTGTTTTGGGGCTGGTTGGGCTGGAAGTTCTTCTCATGTACCATGTGGGCACTAGAAGCTCCCTCAGCGACCTGGGCACGTGTGTCTTTTGCTCTCGCCTTCTCTTCAAAATCAAGAGTGCTAATGAGATCCAAAACAGAAAACTCATGTCTCTTGTTTTTCAGAGAAGTAGCAAAATCATTCCACGAAGGTGGAATCTTGGCAATGATGGTCCCAGCAACAAATTTGTCCGGCAACATACACTTAAAGTACTCAAGTTCCTTAGAGAGTGACTGTATCTCATGAGTCTACTGAACAACAGAGCGCTCATCAGTTATCTTGTAGTCACAGAATTGCTCCATGACGTACAACTCATTGCCAGCGCCCGAGGCCCCAAACATGGCCTCGAGCGAAGCTCACATGTCTTTGCCGCTGTCAAATGACATATATGAATCCACAATGGAATCGTCAAGAAAACTCAGCAGGGCGGCTTTGCAGAGGGTATCCATGTTTTCAAAAGCTTCATGCTATGTAGGATTAAGATCGCCCTCAAGCTTACCCTTAGTGGCGTCATAGGAGTACATGATCTGAAACCAATATACTGCTCTTGTGCGCCACCTTTTATATGGCACCCCCTTAAAAGTAGGCGGCTTCAAAAGCGCAGCAAAACTACTCGGAGTAAATTGCCTATAATCAGGTTTTTGGATTGGATTGTTGAATATATGAGCAATTTACTATGAGATTTATTCCGAATCAGTAGTAAATAGATCATGACAACAATTGCAAACATCAAAGTAATGATGCAGACTAAACCAGGAGGACAGAATCACATACTGTACAGCGGGAGCAGAACCGCTATGGTTGATGTTGTCACTCATGTCGTTGATGAAGAGGTTACCGAGGTCGGGGAAGAAGGCTATCATTGAGGAAGTCGTCGCTGGCAGCAGTCATAGGAGTATGCTCCCAGAAAACCTGACTGCCCCTCTCCCGTACAGGATCACGAAAGGCGGGGTTCAGAGGACTGTGATACGTCTCCGTCGTATCTACTTTTCCAAACACTTTTGCCCTTGTTTTGGACTCTAACTTGCATGATTTGAATGGAACTAACCCGGACTGACACTGTTTTCAGCAGAATTACCATGGTGTTATTTATGTGTAGAAACAAAAGTTCTCGGAATGACCTGAAACTTCACGGAGCAAATTTTTGGAAAATATAAAAAATACTTGCAAAAGATGAAGGCCAGGGGGCCCACCACCTGTCCACAAGGGTGGGGGGCGCGCCCTCCTACCTCATGGGCCCCCTGGAGCTCCTCCGACTCCAACTCCAACTCTATATATTTGGTTTCGGGGAGAAAAAATCTGAGAGAAAGATCCATCGTATTTTACGATACGGAGCCGCCGCCAAGCCCTAAAACCTCACGGGAGGGCTGATCTGGAGTCCGTTCGGGGCTCCGGAGAGGGGAATCCATCGCCATCGTCATCATCAACCATCCTCCATCACCAATTTCATGATGCTCACTGCCGTGCATGAGTAATTCCATCGTAGGCCTGCTGGACGGTGATGGGTTGGATGGGATCTATCATGTAATCGAGTTAGTTTTGTTAGGGTTTGATCCCTAGTATCCACTATGTTCTGAGATTGATGTTGCTATGACTTTGCTATGCTGAATGCTTGTCACTAGGGCCCGAGTGCCATGATTTCAGATCTGAACCTATTGTGTTTTCATCAATATATGAGAGTTCTAGATCCTATCTTGCAAGTCTATAGTCACCTATTATGTGTTATGATCCGTTAACCCCGAAGTGACAATAATCGTGATACTTACTGGTGATGACCGTAGTTTGAGGAGTTCATGTATTCACTATGTGTTAATGCTTTGTTCCGGTACTCTATTATAAGGACGCCTTAATATCCCTTAGTTTCTGTAAGGACCCCGCTGCCACGGTAGGGTAGGACAAAAGATGTCATGCAAGTTCTTTTCCATAAGCACGTATGACTATATTCGGAATACATGCCTACATTATATCAATGAACTAGAGCTAGTTCTGTGTCACCCTAGGTTATGACTGTTACATGATGAACCGCATCCGGCATAATTATCCATCACTGATCCATTGCCTACGAGCTTTCCATATATTGTTCTCCGCTTATTTACTTTTCCGTTGCTATTGCTATCAGCACTACAAAATACCAAAAACATTACTTTTGTTAACGTTACCTTTTGCTACCATTACCACTACTATCATATTACTTTGCTACTAAACACTTTGCTGTAGATACTAAGTTTCCAGGTGTGGTTGAATTGACAACTCAGCTGCTAATACTTGAGAATATTCTTTGGCTCCCCTTGTGTCGAATCAATAAATTTGGGTTGAATACTCTACCCTCGAAAACTATTGCGATCCCCTATACTTGTGGGTTATCAGACTGTTGTCCCTTCTCGCAGTGCATGCCAGAAGGAGGGCTGGAGAAGAATTGTTTGGCGGCGCTAAGATCTGGAATGGTGCGATACCATATGATACAATGACGGCTAGGGTAGAGCATGTCAGGTCGGTCCTGCGAGTAAGACCAAGTATAATAGTAGGCCTTTGGCTCCCAAACCCCAGGTCCAAGTCAATAATAGCCCCACCAAGATTTATATCTCAACTATGAGGGCAGGTAAGGAACTGCCATCTAGCTCTGCACTTGATTCACCTTCTGTTTTGAGTAAGTTTGCGACACCTAAACCTGCTTCTGCTATTCGTTTTGATATGTCGCATGTTATTGATGATGCCACTCCTGCTATGCATGATACTTATGATGAAACTACTTCTATGCTTGATACTACTATGCCACTTGGTGAATTTCTTGATGAACAACTTGTTAGGGCTAGAGAGAATGAAAATATTGAATCTGATAATACTGATGAAATTGATGATGAAGACTTGCCTGTTATTCCTGAGGGTTATGTTTTTGATAAAGAAGCTTCTTTAGCTATTTTAGCTTGCAAAGATAGATACGAACTCAAGAGGTTATTAGCTAAATGGAATCAACAATCTCTAAATGCTAGAATGAAACCTGACCCTGCTTTTGCTACTTCACCTATCTGTGTTACTGATAAGGATTATGAATTCTCTGTTGATCCTGATATAATTACTTTGGTTGAATTTGATCCTTTTCATGGCTATGAATCTGAAACTGTTGTGGCACATCTTACTAAATTAAATGATATAGCTACCCTATTCACTAATGATGAGAGAACTTGTTACTTTTATATCCTTAAAATATTTCCATTCTCATTAAAGGGTGATGCTAAGATATGGTTTAATTCTCTTGATCCTGGTTGTGTGCGTAGTCCCCAGGATATGATTTATTACTTATTTGCTAAATATTTCCCTGCTCATAAGAAACAAGCTGCTTTAAGGGATATATATAATTTTGTGCAAATTGAAGAAGAGA
Source organism: Triticum aestivum (assembly GCF_018294505.1). NCBI lineage: Eukaryota > Viridiplantae > Streptophyta > Magnoliopsida > Poales > Poaceae > Triticum > Triticum aestivum. The sequence continues at coordinate 358,212,217 of NC_057806.1, read as the reverse complement.
GTCTCCCACAAGCTTGGGGGAGGCTTCTCAAGTTACTTAATGGTTTGCCTGATCATCCTCTTAAGAAAAATGAAATACTTGATATCTTTTATAATGGACTAACCGATGCTTCCAGAGATTACCTAGATAGTTGTGCTGGTTCTGTTTTCAGGGAAAGGACACCGGATGAAGCTGAAATTCTATTGAATAATATGCTGTCAAATGAAAATAATTGGACACCTCCTGAGCCAGTTCCTGAGCCTATTCCTAAACCAACTCCGAAGAAAAGGGGTATTCTATTTCTCAGTCCTGAAGATATGCAAGAGGCAAAGAAATCTATGAAAGAAAAAGGTATTAAAGCTGAAGATGTTAAGAATTTACCTCCTATTGAAGAAATACATGGTCTTAATTTACCGCTTGTTGAAGAAACATATGATCCTAATCCATTACCTATTGAAGAAACTCGTGGTCTTGATAACCCGACACAGGTAGTAAAGGTAAATTCTCTCTATAGATATGATAAAGCTGAAATCCCATTTACTAAATTTGCTAGCCCATGCTTAGATGAGTTTGATAAATTTATGGCTAAGAAAGAATACTTTAATGCTTATTTTGGTAGACAATTGAAATACAATTCAAATATGCTTGAACACTTTGGTGATTATATGGCTAATGTGAAAGGTGAACTTAAACTTATTAGCAAACATGCTTCTATGGTTACCACTCAGGTAGAACAAGTACTTAAAGCTCGGAATGATTTGCTCAATGAATTGAATAGTAAGAATAATGATTATGCTGTTAGAGTGGCTACTAGAACTGTAGAATGACTTAGGAACCTTTGTATCCTGAAGGCTGCCCTAAGAGAATTGAGCAAGATTCTCAGATAAATAATATAGATGCACCTAGTCCTTCTAATAGGAAGAGAAAGAAAAATGATAGGACTTTGCATGCTTCTAGTAAACCTATCGCTGAACCACCTGAGAATCCAAATGATATTTCTATCTCTGATGCTGAAACACAATCTAGTAATGAACCTGAAACTAGTGATAATGTTAATAATAATGTTCATGATGATGCTCAACCTAGTAATGATAATGATATAGAAATTGAACCTGCTGTTGATCTTGATAACCCACAATTAAAGAATCAACGTTATGATAAGAAAGACTTTGTTGCTAGGAAACATGGTAAAGAAAGAGAACCATGGGTTCAGAAACCCATGCCTTTTCCTCCCAAACCATCCAAGAAAAAGGATGATGAGGATATTGAGCGCTTTGCTGAAATGATTAGACCTATCTTTTTGTGTATGCGATTAACTGATATGCTCAAAATGAATCCTTATGCTAAGTATATGAAAGATATAGTTACAAATAAAAGAAAGATACCGGAAGCTGAAATTTCCACCATGCTTGCTAATTATACTTTTGAGGGTGGAATACCTAAGAAACTAGGAGATCCCGGTGTACCAACTATACCATACTCCATTAAAAGAAATTATGTTAAAACTGCTTTATGTGATCTTGGAGCTGGTGTTAGTGTTATGCCTCTCCCTTTATATCGTAGACTTGATTTGAATAAGTTGACACCTACTGAAATATCTTTGCAAATGACTGATAAATCAACTGCTATACCTGTCGGTATTTGTGAGGATGTGCCTGTTGTAGTCGCAAACATTACTATTTTAATGGACTTTGTTATTCTTGATATTCCCAAGGATGATAGTATGTCTATTATTCTTGGAAGACCCTTTTTGAATACTGCAAGGGCAGGTATTGATTGCACTAAAGGCAATGTCACTTTTCATGTTAATGGTAATGAGCATACGATACACTTTCCGAGGAAACAACCTCAAGTCCACAGTATCAATTCTATTGGAAAAATTCCATCGATTATATTTGGAGGTTTTGAATTTCGTCTTCCTACTGTTAGGAAGAAATATGATATTCTTATTGTTGGGGATGTGCATATCCCCGTTGAGGTAACAGTGTTATTCGAAATTTCTCCGGTTCCATGTTATTCGGAATGAGTTTGTTAACAAGACCTGATCAACCTTGTTAGTGGATTCCTTTTGATGAGCATGAGATGGATGAAACTAGAAGGCACAACCTTCTGTACCCCACTTTTACTTTCTGTTATTTAAATTAAATAAAATAAAAATAAATATTTTTCTGTCTGTTATCTGATTATTCGTGCAATATAAAAATAACCCGAAAATAAAAGTTCTCCAAATGCCCTGAAATTTAAATATGATTTTTTCTAGAATATTTGAGAATATTTGGCACTGAGAACACAACAGGGGGTCATCTACCTGGCCACGAGGGTGGAGGTCGCGCCCTACCCCCCTAGGCGCGCCCCCTACCTCGTGGGCCCATGGTAGCCCTCCTCCACTTTTCCTTTCAGCCACACACTCCTTCTTCCTTCCACAAACACGAATAACCAGCTCAAACCCGAGTCCAAGCTCATTTTGCTGCCATTTTCGATCTCCTTGCTCAAAGCACCTCTCACAAAACCGCTTGGGGAGATTGTTCCTTGGTATGTGACTCCTCCATTGGTCCAGTTAGTTTTTGTTCTAGTGCTTTATTCATTGCAAATTTGTGCTGCCTAGGAGACCATGTTCTTGAGCTTGCATGTCAAATTTATATGGTTCCAAGTAGTTTTGATGCATGATATAGGCTCTAGGCACTTGTAGGAGTAGTTGCTATCAATATTATTGAGTTTGGTTTACTTTTATTTTGAAGTTACTAAAAATTTCAGAATTTTTTAGAAAATGATGAAGAGACTTTTGAGGGGCTCATCGAGCCAAAGCTCGAAGGAAAAGGCACAGAAGCCCAAGTATAATTTGCCTCGCATCGCGGAGGTTCTCTGAATGGCCTTCCGATGATTTCTTGAGAGCAGCCGGGATTTATGAAGATTTTTTTGAATTGGCTAAGAATGCAGGCCTCACCGCTTTCCTCCATGACCAACGCGATCAGTATCTCTTACTCACAAATATCTTTGTGCAAAACTTTCATTTCCATTCTAGGAGCTCACCACCTACGGTGGAGTTTCATTTATATGATGAGCATAAGGAGATGTCACTTTATGATTTTTGTCGGGTTTGTTTAGTCCCTTTCGAGGGCAAGACAGAGGAACCACATCGCGAGGATGTGGATGGGTTTATTGATACTATCACTGTAGGGGAAACAAGGAAGGCTTCCGATGCATGAATCATTAGCATACATTTTCCTATTTTACGCTATTTTGCATTATTTGCTAGTCGTTGCTTAATTGGTCGCGGAAACTATGGAAACCTTAGTGTTCCTGATATTATTATTTTGCTCCACGATTTATTCAGTGATAACTCTGTTAGTATGGGCGGCATTATTGCTAAACGGTTAAGTCTGAACCGTACAAAGGGCCCCATCTTTGGAGGCATCTATGCTTCATGCCTAGCTGCACATTTTAACATACCTATTAGGCATTATGAGAAGGAAGAAAAAGTGCTGCCTCGTGTTTATTTAGATTATAAGAGTATGGTGGCACATGATTTTATTGTTAAGAATAGGGAAGGAGAGCTTAAATACAAGTTGTTCTTTGATAAACATCATCCTGAGACTATTACCCTGCCTGCTCCTTCCTTGTTTGATTTATCTGCAGGCCAGTACCTTGTTCCATTAGAGGCTATTCACACCTATCGGAACCCTACATCAGACATAGAGCCAGAGCCAGAACCACAAGTTGATCCTCCACAATAGTCTAATTACCAGTGGGATCCAGAGATGATTGACAACCAGTTGCAATCGGAGTCTTCTTCTTCATCGCAGTACGACCCCAACTATTATTATGGATATCCGCCAGGCCAGCCGTGGCCATAGACCAACTTAGGCCAAAAGCCTAAGCTTGGGGGAGTACGTATTTCCCATCGACATTACATTTATTTTCACACACTCATTGCTAGATGTCGGTGCTCATACTTTTTCATTGTATCATCCATGCTAGTTTACTTCCCTTTCTATTCTTTCTTCTTGTGTGTTTAATAAACCTTAAGAAAAACCAAAAAAATTTAGTTGTAGCTTTTAATTATTTTACTTTCCATGCTTGTAGTAGTAATTAAAAAGAAAACCCAAAAAGATTTCATGTTCTTCTTTTGCTTGTTGGGAGCTTTCCCGTGTAAATAGTTTATTTCTTTCTTTTTCTTTGGGGGTCGATAGGAGAAGACCATGATTAAATTGTTGAAGTAGCTCTTATATGCATAAATGTTGATCTGACAAAAGAGCCCATATTGCCTTGTCTTCTGCTGTTTATTGAATGCTTGCAGATTCCAGCTTAGTCCGATGCACGTGCACTATCATTATTATTCACATCGTTCGGTTGTGCAAGTGAAAGGCAATTATGACGATATATGATGGACTAACTGAGATGAGAAAAGCTGGTATGAACTCGACCTCTTTTGTTTTTGTAAATATGATTAGTTCATTGTTCCTGATTTGGCCTATTATGAATAAACATGTTTGCAATGACAAATGGAGATCATAGTTCTTGTGTCATGCTTGATTAGCTATGAGTTATAATGGTTTACCTTGCATGCCAACATGCTATTGAAATGGTTATGATGTGGTATGATAGGGTTGTATCCTCCTCTGAATGATTTAAGTGACTTGACTTGGCACATGTTCACGCATGTAGTTGAAACAAAATCAACATAGCCTTCATGATATTTAAGTTCATGGTGGATTATATCCTACTCATGCTTGCATTTGGTGTTGATTAATTTTAATGCCTGTTCATGACTGTTGTCGCTCTCTAGCTGGTCGCTTCCAAATCTTTTGCTAGCCTTCACCTGTACTAAGTGGGAATACTGCTTGTGCATCCAATTCCTTAAACCCAAAGTTATTCCATATGAGTCCACCATACCTACCTATATACGGTATCTACCTGCCGTTCCAAGTAAATTTGTATGTGCCAAACTCTAAACCTTCAAATAAATATCTTGTTTTGTATGCTCGAATAGCTCATGTATCAACTAGGGCTGTCCGTATCTTCCATGTTAGGCGGGTTATTCTCAAGAGGAGTGGACTCCGCTCCTCACTCACGAGAAAATGGCTGGTCACCGGGATGCCCAGTCCCATGCTTTATGCAAACAAAATCAAAATAATTGCAAACAAAACTCCCCTGGGACTCTTGTTAGTTGGAGGCACTTGTTGTTTCGAGCAAGCCATGGATTGATGCTTGTTGGTGGAAGGAGGCATATAAACTTTACCATTCTGTTTGGGAACCGCCTATAATGTGTGTAGCATGGAAGATATCGCCATCTCTTGGTTGTTATGTTGACAATGAAAGTATACTGCTCAAAATATTATTCATCTCTGTTTCAAAACCGAGCTCTGGCACCTCTACAAATCCCTGCTTCCCTCTGCGAAGGGCCTATCTATTTACTTTTATGCTGAGTCATCAACCTCTTATTAAAAAGCACCAGTTGGAGAGCATTGCTGTCATTTGCATTCATTATTGTTAGTTTACATTGGGTATGACTTGACTAGATCTCTTTTACCATGAATTACAATGTCTAGTCAGTCCTTGATCTTTAAAGGTGCTCTGCATTTATGTTTTGCTGTCTCAGAAAGGGCTAGCGAGATACCATCTTGTTATATCATATTATGATTGTTTTGAGAAAGTATTGTCATCCGAGATTTATTATTATTGCTCGCTAGTTGATTATGCCATTGATATGAGTAAACTTGACACCTAAGCGTTATTGTGAATATGGTTAGTTATAATCTTTGCTGAAAACTTGAATGCTGGCTTTACATATTTACAACAACAAGAGCAAACAGAGTTTGTAAAAGTTTTTCTTTATCACTTTAAGTTTGTCAACTGAATTGCTTGAGGACAAGCAAAGGTTTAAGCTTGCGGGAGTTGATACGTCTCCGTCGTATCTACTTTTCCAAACACTTTTGCCCTTGTTTTGGACTCTAACTTGCATGATTTGAATGGAACTAACCCGGACTGACGCTGTTTTCACCAGAATTTCCATGGTGTTATTTATGTGCAGAAACAAAAGTTCTCGGAATGACCTGAAACTTCACGGAGCAACTTTTTGGAAAATATAAAAATACCTGCAAAAGATGAAGGCCAGGGGGCCCACCACCTATCCACGAGGGTGGGGGGCGCGCCCCCTACCTCGTGGCCCCCCTGGGGCTCCTCCGACTCCAACTCCAACTCTATATATTTGGTTTTGGGGGAGGAAAAAAATCAGAGAGAAGGATTCATTGTGTTTTACGATACGGAGCCGCCGCCAAGCCGTAAAACCTCTTGGGAGGGCTGATCTAGAGTCCGTTCGGGGCTCCGAATAGGGGAATCCCGTCGCCATCGTCATCATCAACCATCCTCCATCACCAATTTCATGATGCTCACCGCCGTGCGTGAGTAATTCCATCATAGGCTTTCTGGACGATGATGGGTTGGATGGGATCTATCATGTAATCGAGTTAGTTTTGTTAGGGTTTGATCCCTAGTATCCACTATGTTCTGAGATTGATGTTGCTATGACTTTGCTATGCTTAATGCTTGTCACTAGGGCCCGAGTGCCATGATTTCAGATCTGAACCTATTATGTTTTCATCAATATATGAGAGTTCTAGATCCTATCTTGCAAGTCTATAGTCACCTATTATGTGTTATGATCCGTTAACCCCGAAGTGACAATAATCGGGATACTTACCGGTGATGACTGTAGTTTGAGGAGTTCATGTATTCACTATGTGTTAATGCTTTGTTCCGGTACTCTATTAAAAGGAGGCCTTAATATCCCTTAGTTTCCGTAAGGACCCCGCTGCCACGGGAGGGTAGGACAAAAGATGTCATGCAAGTTCTTTTCCATAAGCACGTATGACTATATTCGGAAATACATGCCTACATTATATCAATGAACTGGAGCTAGTTTTGTGTCACCCTAGGTTATGACTATTACATGATGAACCGCATCTGGCATAATTCTACATCACTGATCCATTGCCTACGAGCTTTCCATATATTGTTCTCCGCTTATTTACTTTACCGTTGCTATTGCTATCATCACTACAAAATACCAAACACATTACTTTTGTTACCGTTACCTTTTGCTACCGTTACCACTACCATCATATTATTTTCTACTAAACACTTTGCTATAGATAATAACTTTCCAGGTGTGGTTGAATTGACAACTCAGCTGCTAATACTTGAGAATATTCTTTGGCTCCCCTTGTGTCGAATCAATAAATTTGGGTTGAATACTCTACCCTCGAAAACTATTGCGATCCCCTATACTTGTGGGTTATCAGACTGATGTCCCTTCTCGCGGTGCATGCCGGAAGCAGGGCTGGAGAAGAATTGTGTGGCGGCGCTAAGATCTGGAACGGTGCGATACCATATGATACAGCGGCGGCTAGGGTAGAGCATGTCAGGTCGGTCCTGCGAGTAAGACCAATTATAATAGTAGGCCTTTGGCCCCCAAACCCACGTCCAAGTCAATAATAGCCCCACCAAGGTTTGTCTAAAAAACTGAGTAATTAAGGCGTCCGTTAATTATTAATTAATGACTTAAAATAAATTTTCCGACCAACAAAAATATAGACCACGTGGATAGCTTTTGTCCTTAGATAGGCTCATTCCCGAAGAGCGCGCGTGTAGGTTTCCTATTATCATGCTCATGCAAATGCTAGAATAGATCACATTATAAAGTGGTGCAACTCACACCCACCTAGCAGTATGGCACTAAACTTTAGTCCCACTCACACCACACTTAGAGCATGGTTAATAGTATAGCCAACATTCGGCTATATGAAGTTGACACATCATCTAGAACCAACCTAATAGCCTGCTAGTACAATAGTTTGTCCCTTTAGTATAATAATATATCATTAATAATGGCCCCACATTTTGTCTCGCAAAGTATGTTGGGGTTCCTGCTACAATCGGCTACAAGTTTACAACCCGCTTCTCTTCTCTCTCCTCTTCTCTCTCCTTCAACTAAGCACAAATACTATATTTAAATCCTTATATCCTGCTTATGTCATCTAATTGTAGTACTTGCTCTAAAGTTACTCTCCACTGTGTAGTCTGAAATGCCGGGCGTGCAGCGGACAGTGCCCTCGGTCGACGTGCCACTTCAACGGCGGAAGCAATGCGAGGTCGTGTCGCCCTGACTTGCCATCAATGTGGAGCGGTGGGCTCAGCTGGCACCGGGCGGGAAGCGCGCACGGGAGCGGGGGGGGGGGGTTGTTGGGCCAATAAGGTGAGAAGCAGACTTGGGATCGGTCCGGATGGGGAAATATCATGTGCTCCCATACTCACTAGTAGTTTCATGCATATGACACTAGTCTATGTTACTACTCCCTCCTTTCCGGTTTATAGAGATGTTTAGAGTAACATAGTAATATGTTACAATATAAGTTACTCCGCACTATGACTAGCCTTGGCCTCTCCCAGTGCTCCACCATGTATAGCTGCTAAGCCTGGCATGTAGGCATAAAATATGATGTGGCAAGTTAATTAAGAAGAGAGAGACTAGTTTGATGACCGCAAGAAGAAACGGTGGAAAGACAGTTTTGAGTCTATAGCTAATTAAATGAAGCAAGCTTAGCAAAAACAAACTAAGCACCTATGCATTGGAGACTTGAGTTGCTAAGACATTTAATGCACTTAGCACCTCATCTAAGCACATCTAAGAACTTAGACCTCTTCCAATGCAAAGGTGCTTAGATGAGGCGCTAAGCGCATTAAATATCTTAGCTATTCATCTCCCCAATGCATAGGTGCTTAACTTGTTGTTGCTAAGCACACTTTATTTAATGAGTTAGCACCTAAAATCTTTCATGCATTGGTTAAGTTGTTTCATTTAAGTGGCTTGCCTAGGTTCTCGTGCTTGGCATTGGTTCTTCCCAGGGTCACCAAAGTGCTCACTCCCCTCATTAAATGTTGTGCCATGTCATTTTTTCGCTTATGTGGCATGCTTAGCACCTGTCCACCGTGGAGCACTAGGAAGGGCCTTAGCACTTAGCACCCCCTTGATCGTGGACCTTGATGGTGTACGTCACCTTGTGTCCAGATCTGAGATGCCACGTGTACTAGATGAATGACTCCAAGCTCGACCACCGTGATGCAAGAGGTCCAAGCCGAGGAACACTGTTGGAGACACCCCCCCCTCAGACTAGCCACAATGGGTAGTAACATAGACTAGTAACATGCTCATGTTACTAGTCTATGTTACTACCTCTATAGTAACATATCTATGGTAACATGCAACACTTCATTTATTAGGCTATAGACACATCTTGCCTTGATATGTGTGATGTTACTACTTTCCTCTCTTTCTTCATTTATTGCTTGCCACATCATCTACTTTATCTAGATATGTGTGATGTTACTACCTATGTTACTCCCACTGTGGGTAGTCTCATAATTTTCCTTGTCATCATCTGAGTCCTAGAAGATCTCACCCACATCATCATTAGGCATGCAACCGCCTTGATAGACAACGTGCGTAGAAGGAGTAGAGGCGACTAGGGACACACCACATTGTGGGCACTTTGTACGTGCTCGTGTGCGTGCAGCGTGCATGTTTTTTCATCGGTGCTAGCTCTAAAGCCGAGGTTGCGGTCATCTTTGTCTCCAACTAGTCATTGAGCAACGACGGCAAAGAGGTGCTGCAAGAGATGCGTATGCGCTGTTGTGTGCGAGCTTCGCCATAGCATGACGAATTAGACGTCGCCGCAGATGGCCCACGCCTCCATGCAGCCGAGTGTGTGCGCATGCATGTGTTATTCATGTGCATTCTGCGGCCGAGTGTGTGTGCATGCACGTGTTGTGTACATGTGTTGTGTGCTCCATGCTGTCCGCGTATGTGCATGAGTTGGATCAGATGGAGTTAGTGCGTTGGTGTGTGTACATGTGTGGCTGCATGCGTCCTGTACATGTGTGGCTTGTTGCGTGGTTATCAATATAAACTATAAAACATCTTCAACTTACCATCCTGATGTATCGTCTCTAGTGGTTAGCGAAGAGTTCATGTTCTTTTATTTGTTTATAGGTTGGTAGGCGGCAAAAAACAGGGGAAAACGTGCAAGGTTCCTTGCAGACGCTCCACCGCGAGGTTCCTTGCTCCTTCTCGGTCGTCGGGAATCTATGTTCTTCAACTCTTTTTATTTACGTGGGCTTTGTTCATCCTTTTGCCAACATGCGAGACATCTATCATCAAGGTGCATGTGTCATGCAAGAAAATGGAGATAATCAGATAAGCTGTGCGTGAGTCATGCACTTCGATGGCACCTACTACTATGCAATATTTTTTCTCCTCGATGACACGTGAATAGTGCACGTACTCAACGATGGAGCACGGGATGGTAGCCATGACATGGTCAGCCCTTTTTTGGAGAGAGTACGTACTAAATAACTTTGATGTGTCCCGCCAACTTGCAGAACGACGAGAAGCTTGCTTACTACGCCTTCTCCCTCGCCAACGCGTGCGTGGTGGCTCGCAGCACGAGGAGAAACTTTTGCTTACAAGTGGTGGACGTGCAACAGTTCATTTGGTGTCAGATTGCCAGAAGTACTACTATATAACCATCGACTTCCGGAAGAGGCGAAGAGCCAAGCGCAAGGTCACCTACTAACCTTAGGCTAGGCGTAGTGGGAGTAACATAAGTAGGGGTACCTCCTTTTTTGTATTCTAGAAACAACCACACGCGAATATTGGACGGTAGCAGCACAACAACTGAATCAAAAATCGAAACCAACCAATGAACTACTACTACTGGTGAGCGTTTGGTAGTACATATCATGTACTCCGTCTGTCCATGTATACACTAGCAAACACTCACCAGTAGTAGTAGTTCATTGGTTTGTTTCGATTTTTGATTTAGTTGTTGTGCTGCTACCTGATAACCCACAAGTATAGGGGATCGTAACAGTTTTTGATAAGTAAGAGTGTCGAACCCAACGAGGAGCTAAAGGTAGAACAAATATCCGCTCAAGATCTATCGATTACCGATACAACTCTACGCACGCTTGACATTCGCTTTACCTAGAACAAGTATGAAACTAGAAGTACTTTGTAGGTGTTGTTGGATAGGTTTGCAAGATAGTAAAGAGTACGTAAATAAAAAGTAGGGGCTGTTTAGATAAAGAAACAATAAAGTAAATATAGAGAGTGTGGAAAAGTGGTGGTAGGAGTTGCGAAATTGCCCCTAAGCAATTGACTACTTTACTAGACTGATAGCAAGTATTATGTGGGAGAGGCCACTGCTAGCATGTCATCCCTGACTTGGAATTCTATGCACTTATGATTGGAACTATTAGCAAGCATCCGCAACTACTAATGTTCATTAAGGTAAAACCCAACCATAGCATTAAGATATATTGGTCCCCCTTCAATCCCGTATGCATCAATTTCTATGCTAGGTTGAAGCTTCTGTCACTCTTGCCCTCCAATACATAGTCCTATCAACATACAACTAACCCTATGGTGTGATCCACGCGTGCAATCATATGATGGGCACCAAAGGACAGCAACATAACCACAAGCAAATTAAATCAATCATAGCAATTCATCAACCACCGATAGGACAACGAAAATCTACTCAGACATCATAGGATGGCAACACATCATTGGATAATAATATGAAGCATAAAGCACCATGTTCAAGTAGAGGGTACAGCAGGTTGCGGGAGAGTGGACCGCTGTAGATAGAGGGGGGAAGGTGATGGAGATGTTGGTGAAGATGGCGAAGGTGTTGGTGTAGATCGCGGTGATGATGATGGCCCCAACGGCGTTCTGACGCCACCGGAAGCGAGGGGGAGAGAGCCCCCCTCATTCTTATTCTTCCTTGACCTTCTCCCTAGATGAGAGAAGGGTTTCCCCTCTGGTCCATGGCATCCATGGCGTGGGAGGGTCAAGAGTTCCTCCGAGATTGGATCTGTCTCTCTGTCTCTCTCTGTTTCTGCGTTCTCAGATTCTTCCCTTTCACCGTTTCTTATATTCCTGGAGATCCGTAACTTAGATTGGGCTGAAATTTTAACATGATCTCTATCCGGATATTAGCTTTCTTGCGGCGAAAGAAGGGCATCAACCGCCTTATGGGTGGCCCACGAGGGTTAGGGGCGCACCTAGGGGCGCAGGCGCGCCCCTGCCTCGTGGCCACCTCGGGCACCGTCTCGTGTGGATTTTCCTTCCCAAAAATCATATATATTCCAAAAAAAATCTCCGTCAATTTTTATCCCGTTTGGACTCCATTTGATATGGATATTCTGTGAAACAAAAAACATGCAACAAACAAGAACTGGTACTGGACACTGGATCAATATGTTAGTCCCAAAAATAGTATAAAAAGTTGCCAAAAGTATATGAAAGTTGTAGAATATTGGCATGGAACAATCAAAAATTATAGATACGACAGAGATTTATCAGCATCCCCAAGCTTAATTCCTGCTCGTCCTCGAGTAGGTAAATGATAAAAAAGATAATTTTTGATGTGGAATGCTACCTAGCATAATCTTGATCATATGTCTAATCATGGCATGAATATTAAGACACGAGTGATTCAAAGCAATAGTCTATCTTTTGACATAAAAACAATAATACTTCAAGCCTACTAATAAAGCAATCATGTCTTTTCAAAATAAAAGGCCAAAGAAAGTTATCCCTACAAAATCATATAGTCTAGCTATGCTCCATCTTCACCACACAAAATATTCACATCATGCACAACCCCGATGACAAGCCAAGCAATTGTTTCATACTTTTTACATTCTCAAACCTTTTCGACTTTCACGCAATACATGAGCGTGAGCCATGGACGTAGCACTGTAGGTGGAATAGAATATGATGGTGGAGAAGACAAAAAGGAGAAGGTAGTCTCACATCAACTAGGCGTATCAACGGGCTATGGAGATGCCCATCAATAGATATCAATGTGAGTGAGTAGGGATTGCCATGCAATGGATGCACTAGAGCTATAAGTGTACGAAAGCTCAGACTGAAAACTAAGTGGGTGTGCATCCAACTTGCTTGCTCATGAAGACCTCAGACATTTGAGGAAGCCCATCATCGGAATATACAAGCCAAGTTCTATAATGAAAATTCCCACTAGTATATGAAAGTGATAACTCAGGAGACTCTCTACATGAAGAACATGGTGCTACTTTGAAGCACAAGTGTGGAAAAAGGATAGTAGCACTGCCCCTTCTCTCTTTTTCTCTCATTTTTTTATTTTTTTGGTGGGATTCTTTGGCCTCTCTTTTTTATTTGGGCTTCTTTGGCCTCTTTTATTTTTTGTAAAGTCCGGAGTCTCATCCCGACATATGGGGGAATCATAGTCTCCATCATCCTTTCCTCACTGGGGCAATGCTCTAATAATGATGATCATCGCACTTTTATTTACTTACAACTCAATATTACAACTCAATGTATAGAAAAAAGTATGACTATATATGGATGCCTCCGGCGGTGTACCGGGATGTGCAATGATCTAGCGTAGCAATGACATAAGAAACGGACAAGCCATGAAAACATCATGCTAGCTATCTTACGATCATGCAAAGCAATATGACAATGAATGCTCAAGTCATGTATATGATGATGATGGAAGTTGCATGGCAATATATCTCAGAATGGCTATGTAAATGCCATGATAGGTAGGTATGGTGGCTGTTTTGAGGAAGATATATGATGGGTTTAAGGTACCGGCGAAAGTTGCGCGATACTAGAGAGGCTAGCAATGGTGGAAGGGTGAGAGTGCGTATAATCCATGGACTCAACATTAGTCATAAAGAACTCACATACTTATTGCAAAAATCTATTAGTCATCGAAACAAAGTACTATGCGCATGCTCCTAGGGGGGTATATTGGTAGGAAAAGACCATCGCTCGTCCCCGACCGCCACTCATAAGGAAGACAATCAATAAATAAATCATGCTCCGACTTCGTTACATAACAGTTCACCATACGTGCATGGTATGGGAATCAAAAACCTCAACACAAGTATTTCTACAATCCACAACTACCCACTAGCATGACTCTAATATCACCATCTTTATATCGCAAAACTATTGCAAGGAATCAGACATATCATATTCAGTGATCTACAAGTTTTATGTAGGATTTTATGACTAACCATGTGAATGACCAGTTCCTGTCATCTCTCTAAATAGATATAACTGAAGCAAGAGAGTTCAATTCTTTCTACAGAAGATATGCCCACGCTCTAACAAATATAAGTGAAGCAAAATAGCATTCTATAAATGGCGATTGTCTATGTAAAGAGAAACATGCAATCCAAACTTCAAATGATATAAGCGAAGCACATGAAGAATTCTATAAAGCCATACTCAAAAGATATAAGTGAAGTGCAATGAGAATTCTATAAGTCAACCAAGGACTATCTCATACCAGCATGGTGCATAAAATAAAAATGAAAACTAAATGCAAAAGATGCTCCAAGATTGCACATATCGCATGAACGAAACGAAACCGAAAACATACCGATACTTGTTAAAGAAAGAGGGGATGCCTTCCGGGGCATCCCCAAGCTTAGACGATTGAGTCTCCTTGAATATTTACTTGGGGTTCCTCGGGCATCCCCAAGCTTGAGCTCTTGCCTCTCTTCCTTCTTCTCACATCAAGACCTTCTCGATCATCGAACACTTCATCCACACAAAACTTCAACAGAAAACTCGGTAAGATCCGTTAGTATAATAAAGAAAATTACTACTCTAAGTAATGTTTCAAACCAATTAATATTTTGTTTTTGCATTGTGTCTACTGTAATATAACTTTTTCATGGCTTAATCCACTGATATGAATCGATAGTTTCATCAAAACAAGCAAACTATGCATCAAAAACAGAATCTGTCTACAACAGAACAGTCTGTAATAATCTGAACATTCACCATACTTATTATACTTGAAAAATTCTACCAAAATTAGGAAAAATAAACAATTTGTATAGGAAAAGAGTGCAAAAATAATCAGAACCATTTTACGTTCCAGAAAAAAATGTAAAATCGCGCACTACAGCCAAAGTTTCTGTCCTACACCGTACAAACCATCAAGCAAATGTAAACATCCTAAAGGCAAACCTTGGCACATTATTTTTATAATACAATGGAATTGTACAAGGGGATAATTATTTTTATTTAAAAGTTTCTGTAATCAAGATTCACAAAGTTTCCGTGAGCATGAACAAAGTTCAAGGCTAGCTCCCACTTCAACAATGCTTGTCTTTCTCACTTTCGCTTACCTTTTTGAAAAAGTTTTGGGTTACCCTCTTTTTTTTGTTTTTAAACTATATGAAAACACTCAACAGAAATAAATGACTCTCTAAAACTTCCGGGTTGTCTCCCTGGCAGCACTTTCTTTAAAGCCATTAAGCTAGGCATATAGTGCTCAAGTAAGGGATCCACCCGGATCCCAAGGTATATCAAAGCCAATTTTAATTAACAATGATTTGTAGTTTAGTAGTGAGCACAAAGTAACATATATAATGTAATGACGAAGTCTAACTCTCTTCCTATGCATCGGCATGTCATAAAAGAACAATTCATGCACACATAGTAAAGGCCAATGCATAGTATAAACAGTTTCTTGCAATTTTATCATGTGGGAAGCATAGAGAGGTGGAGATATAGTTCGTCTCTCATAATAATTGCAAGTAGGAGCAGCAAGCACATGCATATTATATTCATTAAAATCATCATGTGTAACGGTAAAAGGCAACCCATCAATATAATCCTTAATAAGGGCAAACTTCTCCAATATAGTGTAGTTGGGAGAATTCAAAAAGATAATAGGACTATCATGCGTGGGTGCAATAGCAACAATTTCATGTTTAACATAAGGAACTATAGCAAGTTCATCTCCATAAGCATAATTCATATTGGCATCTTGGCCACAAGCATAGCAAGCATCATCAAAAAGGGATATTTCAAGAGAATCAACGGGATCATAACAATCATCATAGCAATCATCCTTCGGTAAGCATGAAGGGGAATTAAACAATGTATGAGTTGAAGAGCTACTCTCATTAGAAGGTGGGCATGGGTAGCCAATCCGCTCTTCCTCCCTTTGTTCTTCTCTCTCCTCCTCATCTTTTTCATCCAATGAGCTCACAGTTTCATCAACTTCTTCTTCCATAGATTCCAACAAAATATTAGTCTCTTCTTGGACAGCGGAGACTTTCTTAATAAGCGCATTAATTTCTTAATTGTATTCATAATTCTCATAACAATATTTTAGGATAGCTAAATTTTCAGGTCTATAAACAGCATCATCAAAATCTTCAAACTCTTTAAACATAGATTCAATTTCATAAGCACCCATAAAAGCAACAAATTCTTCTATTTGTTCCACATCATAGTAATCATATATACCATTAGCATAAGAAGCTAAGGTTTCATTATCATTAAATTCACATCAAAAGGGAAGGTGTGGAGCCTTCACCTTAGAGCAACAAGTATAATCATATCTTAAGCATAGTTGCCTAGCATACCAATTCAATATATGAATTTGATCCCGTAATAGTTTCCCTTTTTGTGTCAAGCGGTAATCCCTAAAGTATTCACGTTGATCCAATGTTACTCCCATTACATAATTGAATGGGGTTTTCTCAGGATTATTAAAGTAGTACATAATATTTTGCACATAACCAGCATCGAGGGTTTTAGGAGGTTCCCCATCTCCATGAGTAGCAAGTACACCTAATTTTTTTGGTATTTCGTGTTCCATATCCATAACTAAAGATAGAGAACAACTAAGAACAGAAAATAAAAATTACTTAGTGATAAAGAAAATAAGCACACACGAGAATATTCACCCCACGCTATGACTCCCCAGCAACGGCGCCAGAAAAAGGTCTTGATAACCCACAAGTATAGGGAATCGCAACAGTTTTCGATAAGTAAGAGTGTCAAACCCAACGAGGAACTAAAGGTGGAACAAATATTCCCTCAAGCTCTATCGACCACTGATACAACTCTACACACGCTTGACGTTCGCTTTACCTAGAACAAGTATGAAACTAGAAGTACTTTGTAGGTGTTGTTGGATAGGTTTGCAAGATAATAAAGAGTATGTAAATAAAAAGTAGGGCTGTTTAGATAAAGAAACAATAAAGTAAATATAGCGAGTGTGGAAAAGTGGTGGTAGGAGTTGCAAAATTGTCCCTAAGCAATTGACTACTTTACTAGACCGATAGCAAGTATTATGTGGGAGAGGCCACTGCTAGCATGTCATCCCTGACTTGGAATTCTATGCACTTATGATTGGAACTATTAGTAAGCATCCGCAACTACTAATGTTCATTAAGGTAAAACCCAACCATAGCATTAGTATATATTGGTCCCCCTTCAATCCCGTATACATCAATTTCTATACTAGGTTGAAGCTTCTGTCACTCTTGCCCTCCAATACATAGTCCTATCAACATACAACTAACCCTAGGGTGTGATTCACGCGCGCAATCATATGATGGGCACCAAAGGACAACAACATAACCATAAGCAAATCAAATCAATCATAGCAATTCATCAACCACCGATAGGACAACGAAAATCTACTCAGACATCATAGGATGGCAACACATCATTGGATAGTAATATGAAGCATAAAGTACCATGTTCAAGTAGAGGGTACAGTGGGTTGTGGGAGAGTGGACCGATGTAGATAGAGGGGGGAAGGTGATGGAGATGTTGGTGAAGATGGCGGAGGTGTTGGTGTAGATCGCGGTGATGATGATGGCCCCCGGCGGCGTTCCGACGCCACCGGAAACGAGGGGGAGAGAGCCCCCTCCTTCTTCTTCTTCCTTGACCTTCTCCCTAGATGGGAGAAGGTTTTCCCCTCTGGTCCATGGCCTCCATGGCGTGGGAGGGGCGAGAGCCCCTCCGAGATTGGATCTGTCTCTCTGTCTCTCTCTTTTTCTACGTTCTCAGATTCTTCCCTTTCACTGTTTCTTATATTCACGGAGATCCGTAACTCCGATTGGGCTGAAATTTTAACACGATCTCTATCCGGATATTAGATTTCTTGCGGCGAAAGAAGGGAATCAACCGCCTTACGGGTGGCCCATGAGGGTCAGGGGCGTGCCCAGGGGGCAGGCGCGCCCCCTGCCTCGTGGCCACCTCGGGCATCGTCTCGCATGGATTTTTCTTCCCAAAAATCATATATATTCCAAAAAAAAATCTCCGTCAATTTTTATCCCGTTTGGACTCCGTTTGATATGGATATTCTACGAAACAAAAAACATGCAACAAACAGGAACTGGCACTGGGCACTGGATCAATATGTTAGTCCCAAAAATAGTATAAAAAGTTGCCAAAAGTATATGAAAGTTGTAGAATATTGGCATGGAACAATCAAAAATTATAGATACGACGGAGACGTATCACTACCATCCAATATTTGCGTGTGGTTGTTTCTAAAGTAAAAAAAAGGAGGTACTAGTACTTACTGTGGGAAAGGTGAATTGATGGTTGATTCACCCGAGCAACTTATTACTCTGGGAATATGGGAGTACTAGCTAATTCAAGGAACAGAGAAATGATGGTTGCTTCGTCCGAGCAACTTACTGTGGTGAAGGTGGGGCTCTGTGATTTGACTGCTCACTAGTCATTACTACTGCGACGCAATGACAGGGGTGAATCTTTCCCTGCAGTTGTGCACTCAATATTGCTGCATGGCAGATGGAGCCGGATGAAGGATGTCCCACATGTCGGCGAAACAAAGTTGAATTGTTTCTGGCATTGCTATCAATCCTTCAGGATTTGTTTATATGTACGCATAATTTTAATGAAATTGTACTGTGATTCTATGAAGGTTTCAACTTTGGTTCCCGTGGGAAATAAAGGTTTCAACTTAGGATTCATGTGTCTTGCCTCAAGATTATCTCGTTACAACATTCCATCAAATACAAATGAAACTACCATGGCTGCTAATGCATCGCAATGGTTCCCCGATCAGCGCCAATATTCACATCACAACTGAAGACAAAGTTGTGAGAAGGTGTACAAATAAAGAAAAATATATAATTGATCGATGTTGTTCGTAGGCATGGCTCTATTTCCTTGGCATAGTGTTCATTTCTTGGCAGCTAGTTTCACCCAGCTCTGTAGCCAAAAAAGAGGTGTATGGAGGACACCACAATCTGATCATTTTGTGCAGCTCCACTAAAATCAAGCGGACCATCCCTGTTCGCAAAGATATCCCGTCAGTGTGATTACAATATTAGTGGAACTAGATGATGAAACATAACACACACAAATAGAAGCCGATCACCTCTATGATCTCTCTTTAGGACTAACTACTTGTTGGAGAAGATTAGGCACAGAGTTGGATGAGGAGGATAGCAAAACCAATCTCCCTTTCTGCAGTCCCACAGAAATGTAAAGACGTTGCATGTGTGACATTTTGGCGGAACTGCACAAAACACTCTTAAGAAAAAAGTGATTTGTGCAGTTCACCAAAAGGTCGCAATAACAACGAGGTGAAAATGGATAGTCCTGATTGCAAAAGGAGGTAGAAAGGAAACAATTACTGCCCAATAATAAGAGTTGAAGACACATACACTGACAAAAAAGAAGCATATTCCATGTAATAAGGGAAAGATAGCACATGGTGGTTTATCAAAAATGGTTTGAGGACGAGATTGCAATATGGAAAGTACGCCGGCCGAGATACGTTTTAAGAAAACAACTAAAGAAGATCCACATGCAGCAACGTGGGAAGATGGGCAGTGGAGCAAGGCCAGAGGAAGATGTACCTAAGGGTCGACGGGATGTTACTAGGAGGGCGCCGGCGGCCGGGATCTGCCCATACTGCGGCAGCAAGCAAGTGGCGAAGGCCCTACCGCGTCGGAGCTTGGTCATAGAGAACGGCAGGTACCGCAGATCGGGACGTGCTGCCTGAACACCGTCGAACGGAGAGACGATGCACATCCTCCCTTTTCGCCGGCAGATGGGATGCGGCTGGATCACTGGCCAATGCTAAGAGAGAGAGAGGCCACTGCCACCTTGTGTGAGATGGTGTGACGAGAGACAAACCCATTTTCCATTTTCCCCACCGCAATCGTTTTTTATTTTGTACGTGCCATTGAGGAATATATAACTTTATTTAATACTAACGCGTCAAGTTGAACTTTGTTCTGTCTAGGCATGGTACCCGACCCTCCTTCAAGTAAACAACCGCTACGCGCGTCAAATTATCACGTGGTCTGCCTTTTCATACAGAAACGAACTCCACCGTGTACCCACGCGCGTGTGGCTGGAACGGGACGTGTGTACGTGCGTCCTGCGTGCACCTCTTCTTTAAGTGCAGATATGTACGTTGGTGGGTGTGAGAGAGATGGTTTGTGCGAAACAAAGGCAATTTGTTGATAATATCTCAAATAAAAAAATTTAACATATGCAATGTGTGTGAAACGAAGTCATGGACGTGAGATATCGATAGAATTGAAAACAGGGATGAAGTGTGTGGCTGCGCGATCGATATAGAGCGCCATCGAATTTGTGTTTGCCCACGTCAAAGATACAGGGCGGTTGGCCTACTAGAATTTGAGAGGGTAGAGGTGCAGTTTTTCTCTGTGGCATGGATACCTACCTACAACGTTCGACTATCGGTGTGTGTGGGGGGGGAGGGGGGGAGACCGATCGATTAGTATATGTGTTGGGAAGGAGAGAGACCTAGCTATGTATTGAGGGAGATCGATCGACATCCATGGATATGTGTAGCAGAGGAATAAGGTTGGGAGAAAGGCAAAGGTAGAGTGTCGGAGGGTTGGTGGTGGAGTGGCGTCTCACAAATGGTGGGAGAGGCCTGCTAGACAAACGGAGGGTACGAGTGCAATATCAATAAAAGAGGGCAGGGGATGTCTGTCTGTCTATGCACGTGCATGTGAGAGACGGGTCGGGAGGTATGCAATGATGATGAGGGGAGACGATATGGTTGTGGTAAGCATATGTAACTACATAGGAAGATCAACCGTCGTGTGTCCGAGAAAGGGAGAGACATAACTAGCAAGGTAAGTGTATCGATGCGTGGGGAAAACGAATTATAGTCGACCTGGCTATATGTAGGGAGATCAGTAAGTATACATGCATGCATGTGTTAGAAGCAAATAAGGTCCGGAGAGACAGACAGGGGGAGAGGGGTGCGGCTAGGAGGTGGTGCGAGAGGTCTACCATGTCGAGGGGGGAGGAGTGTGTGAGTCTGAGATCGATGAAAATAGGGGCGGGAGTGTGCACCTACGTGGAACCGTATTGGACATAGGGGGGCATGGACGGTGAGAAGAGAAGAGGGAAGTATATATGTGTTTGTGGTACGCACACTTGGCTAGAGAGGTATATCGACCGGTGTGTGCCGGAAAGAAGGAGCCGGGGGGCCTACACACACCGCGGGTGAACGACCTAAAGAGAAATAATGAATGTGCGTGATGGAGGGGACGCTGAGGGAGGGTGAGAGGGGGGCGGGCATGTGCATGCATGATAGAAAGTTAGCGCTAGCTAGCTACAAATAGAAGAGGATCGTGAAGGTGTAAAAGACGAACAAAGATCATAATTCATTATAAAAAAGTGGATACGGATACTTGAAGAAGATATCATAATGTAGAACATTGATTATAATTTGGGCTAACGTGTGGCTTTTGCAGCTCAGGGCTAAATATTTGTCATAATGTAGGGGGCAGGGCACTATAGTTTGTGTGATAAACACGGTGTACGTATGGAACATGGTTTAGATTATGAATATATAGTTAGTACATCAAATGTACTATTATTTGGAATCAACATCAAGTGTATTCAAAAAATAGAATTCGAGTTCATATAGTACACATAGTTCATATCTATCTCTATAGTAATCATGTGGTGTGTTGTGTTATTAAGGTAATACACGAATGATGGTTGAAGTTGGCAACAATCATGATTGTAGATTCTTATTGAAATAGAGAAACAAATTCAAATTTAGTTCGAATTGCAGCGGTAGTATAGAAATTTGGAATGCACTAAAATGTTGGTATGAGTAGGTTACATGCATTATACAGCCATCGAAAAAATTTAATTGGACATAACATGGATTCATACTCCCTCCTTCCATCTATATAGGGCGTAATGCATTTTTAAGACCGCCTTTGACTATTGACAAGATTAATAGTACATGACATGCACAATGTGAAAATTATATCATTGAAAGCTCCTTTCACACACGAATTTAATGGTGTGCTTTGTGTAAGTTGCATGTCATATATTATTGCTCTAATATTTGGTCAAAGTTAGCAACGAAAAACGCATTAGGCCCAATATAGATGGAAGGAGGGAGTAGCTTTTAATAGCATTTGTATAGTAAAACGGGGTAAGACTCTCCCTTTGTGTGGTGTGAATAGTTTTATTTTTTCGTTTTTTTTGGTTGAGGGAAGTGCAAATTGATTTGGTACATACAAGTACAATATTACATGTTAGGTTTGTCCCTAAAATTCAACCCGCGCCTTGTTATATCCCGAAAATTTAGATATCGTGCTCCCAAAACTGGCGCCTTCACAACCCGCGCCTTGCTATCCCTAAATTACAATGCACGTGAAAACTCCCTCGAGCTGCCCAATCCCGACACGCGAAATCCCCCTTCTAACCCTGAGTTGAAAGGGCCATTAGTTCAAATCGGCGAGGGTACTTTTGTAACACACCCTACATTTTGGACAAGCACGTCCCTAAGTCATGGTTCACCCCCTCCCATCGCCTCCTTTTCGCCATTGGAAATCCCAGGCCGCCATAACCTCACCGACTCCTCGGACAAAGCCGAGGCCTACTCAGCGCCAGCAAAGAGGTTTGATACGTCTCCAATGTATCTATAATTTTTGATTGCTCCATGCTATATTATCTACTGTTTTGGAAATTATTATCCACTTTTATATTATTTTTGGGACTAACCTATTAACCGGAGGCCCAGCCCAGAATTGCTGTTTTTTGCCTGTTTCAGGGTTTCGAAGAAAAGGAATATCAAACGGAGTCCAAACGGAATGAAACCTTCGGGAACGTGATTTTCTCACCGAATACAACTCAGGAGACTTGGACCCTACGTCAAGCCAATTAACAGGAGGCCACGAGGTAGGGGGGCGCGCCTGCCCCCCCAGGCGCTCCCTCCACCCTCGTGGGCCCCCTGTTGCTCCACCAACGTACTTCTTCCTCCTATATATACCCACATACCACCAAACGATCAGAGACGGAGCCAAAACCCTAATTCCACTGCCGTAACTTTCTGTATCCATGAGATCCCATCTTGGGGACTGTTCCGGAGCTCCGTCAGAGGGGGCATCGATCACGGAGGGCTTCTACATCAATACCATAGCCCCTTCGATGAAGTGTGAGTAGTTTACTTCAGACCTACGGGTCCGTAGTTAGTAGCTAGATGGCTTCTTCTCTCTTTTTGGATATCAATACAATGTTCTCCCCCTCTCTTGTGGAGATCTATTTGATGTAATCTTCTTTTTGCGGTGTGTTTGTTGAGACCGATGAATTGTGGGTTTATGATCAAGCCTATCTATGAATAATATTTGAATCTTCTCTGAATTCTTTTATGTATGAATTGTTATCTTCGCCAGTCTCTTCGAATTATCAGTTTGGTTTGGCCTACTAGATTGATCTTTCTTGCAATGGGAGAAGTGCTTAGCTTTGGGTTCAATCTTGCGGTGTCATTTCCCGGTGACAGTAACGGCAGCAATGCACGTATTGTATTGTTGCCATCGAGGATAACAAGATGGGGTTTTCTTCATATTGCATGAGTCTATCCCTCTACATCATGTCATCTTGCTTAAGGCGTTACTATGTTTTTAACTTAATACTCTAGATGCATGCTGGATAGCGGTTGATGAGTGGAGTAATAGTAGTAGATGCAGGCAGGAGTCGGTCTACTTGTCTCGGACGTGATGCCTATATACATGATCATACCTAGATATTCTCATAACTATGCTCAATTCTGTCAATTGCTCAACAGTAATTTGTTCACCCACCATAGAATACTTATGCTCTCGAGAGAAGCCACTAGTGAAACCTATGGCCCCGGGTCTATCTTTATCATATCAATCTCCTACTACTTAGTTATTTACTTTGCTTTTATTTTACTTTGCATCTTTATCATAAAAATACCAAAAATATTATCTTATCATATCTATCAGATCTCACTCTCGTAAGTGGCCCTATAGGGATTGACAACCCCTATTTGCGTTGGTTGCGAGGATTTATTTGTTTTGTGCAGGTACGAGGGACTCACGCATAGCCTCCTACTGGATTGATACCTTGGTTCTCAAAAACTAAGGGAAATACTTACGCTACTTTGCTGCATCATCCCTTCCTCTTCGGGGAAAACCAATGCAGTGCTAAAAGAGGTAGCAAGGTTGTACACTCATTGCATCGCATCTTCTCCTTAACTCGACCTCCCGGCACCGACGGTGCTCCATCCCGCACCCCCATGGAGCGGCTAACTTGAAGTCGGCGCCGCGAGCGACATCTCCACGGCGGCTCTCCCCCGGTGTGAGGCCCCTTTGGCGGCGCCGCCCATACCAGCCGGATCTATTGCTGCTGCTCCGGCTCTCGCTTGCTCGCTCGCGCTGCTTCCCCGGCTCTCGCTCGCTCGCTCGCCCAATTGCTGATGCTTCGGCTGTCAGTCGCTCTCTCGCGCTGCTACTGCTGCTCTCCCCCTTGATCGTGCTGCTGCTGTGCTCCGATTTAGCTACACTTCAGTCGACTGAATCGACTTTTGGTCAGTCGATTTTTAGGGGGTGGGGGGCTCGCCGGAGTTAAGGAAGGACCACCCGCAGCAGGGAGGGGTCTCACCGGAGAGGTACCGCACTATCAATCTTAGGGTTTAGGGTGGGGGCGGGGGGCCTAGAGGGCTGGCCAAGGCGGTGGGGCGGCGGTGGGGAGTTGTTTCGGGGCGGCGAGGTGGCGCTGGGGCCGTTGGTTCGGCCGGTGATGGCTGGTGGCTCAGAGGGGTGCAGGTTGAAGATGAACTGTAGGCCCTCCTTAAACTACATGTCAAGTGCCTCTCTGCTACCATTGCATTCAGTTTCGACAGTAACATTCAGATTCCACAGTAAATTTCAGTTTTGAAAGTTAAGTTCAGAGTCAACAGTTTTACCTCATCTGTTGTAGTCAGGTGGTTTTTGGTGATGTAAATTTTACATCTATTTTACATCATCTATTGGAGATGCTATTAGAATCCCACTTGAGATTAACGATGTCTGTCTTGTGCTGCTTCAGCCTTGACGTCTTACGGCTCACCGGAGCTGCTCCAACGAGAAAACGATCCATCACAACAGAGCAGTGCCCTGTACGCTGTCTACAGATTCCTCAGATCTTCCTCCACACCTTCGACAGCCACCTTTGCGTCAACTGTTTCAGCGACCAACCCAATGATGATGAGGTCAACATGGCTACGGCAAAGAGGTTGTACACTTGTTGCATCACTTATTACTATACATTCATGTCGATCCATTAGGGCTATTTTGGTTCAACGGAAAAACATAGCAATATGTAATTATCCTATGGCACTCTACTATTCAATTATTCATGCATTTTGTTGAAAGGAATGGAGCAAAACATCCACCTGGTCCTACTTTTCAAAATCCTATGCATGAAAACAAGACCAAGTGCATTAGTGGCAGAATAACATTCTAACTAAACACGCTTTCATATGGTTTCACTTTATTTTGGCCATGTTTCTTTGCATTCCTCTACTATTCCAATTCCTGTGAACCAAACACCCAAGTTGACAGAAATCCTGTGTTTACAAATGCTCTGCTTACCATGTGCATTCCTATCCTATTCCGGTGGTTTTCCTATCCCTCGTTTTTAGAATCATGGAAGCCAAATGAGCCCTGACAGAATTACTTCAGTTACAGGTAGGTGTCGAAGGGAACTTTGTGTGGTTTGTCCTGCTCCTGCCGCGACGTCGTTCACCTAACCTAAGTTGCTCCATCGACAGAAGCATCCACCAAACCAGACATCACGACTCCTGACCGTCTTTCGCCGCCTCAGATCTCCTTCCATGCCGTCGGCACCCACCGCAACGACATCACCATCATCGACTCAGCAGATGAACCTGAGGAGTACATGGGTCCACAAGAGACGTCGCACTCTTTTGTTTCTGCTTATGTTATGCATTGCTTAAAATTACCTTCTACTTTATCGTCATGTTCACCTCTTGGACTCCAAGTCAGGTCCAAATTAATGTTCAAACTTGAGTTCTAAATTAGTTGTGGGGCACATATCGAGGCAACAATGAATATTATCTCTGTCTAATATCTGGTTCACCTAGGGTATCCCTATGTTGTTCATCTTGGGTGGGAAACAAATAGTAAAGCAATCATAATCTATCTTTTTATTAAATTAAAGCAATCATCAGCCTGCTATCATTATTTTTGGATCCATCCACTGGTTGTTACCATCACTCTAAATTTCTGCATGCTCTCCTTACATAATCTCACCATATTTTTTCGTACGCATGTCAGATATTGTACATAGTCATGCTGAACATCTAGAGAAAAAGAGAAGAGTTTTGCGCGGCAATACAATGTCATGCAGACATTGCTCCATGGTGGGTTCAACGGCAAACCCTCCCCCCTCTCCAGATTGTAATCCAGAGGAAGGTATCTGTTCTAAGGCGGATTCAGACGCAACTGACCACTCCTATTTACCCCCCAAGGTGTTTGCACTACCTTGGCATGATGATGTTAGTCATATCATGTATATGTTTTCTTGTAGTGCCTACTTTTGACATCATATATGTCATCTGCTTAGTTTAGACATGTTTTGTAATGCCACCTGTTTAGTTTCTATATCATATATGGGAATTATGTAGTCTCATGTCTTTTAGCCAGCCATAATATATGTGAGATGTGCAATGCCCTCCAGTTTAACCAGGCATCATATATTTGAATGATATCTTTCCCATCCTTTTCTTCATTACATTTCCATTTGTTGACAATGTTTGTACATTAAACTACTCTTCCTGTGAATCAGCCATTTGGGTGGGAGATGGAAAAATCTGGAGTGAAAATAAGGCCTTCAGAGCAGACAGTGCTACCTGTCAAAGCAGATCTCTTGTTGGGTCCCGATAGCTCCTCAGAGATGGATTCTGTCAGGACCCCGATCCTAAGTCACATCGATCTAGCATGTAACACATCATATCACTTTGCGGCCTCACACACGGTATTCCCACGGGTGCCACCTTACCTGGCCCGGGACGGTTTGCGCCTTTTGGCTCACGTATATGACAGTGTCGCTAGCATCCATATGACAAATAACCTGGGCCAACATGACTAGTCGTAAACCCAATGTGGCACTAACTTACAGGGACAGGCATACATGACCCAGCAACAAACGTGTCGGTCATCAGCGAGTGAATCCGGGCTGTAGCAGCTGGGCTAACAGGACTCCGGAGAATCCGGGCTGTAGCAGGCTAACAGGACTCCGGAAGACACCACGTGACATTTCCCCGAAGGGACAGACACAGGAACGAAGAAGGACACATGCCGGCCAACCTAAGTGTTCTGGAGCGGTAGCAAGCTACCATGGCTTAGTGGAAGCACTAGGAGATATTTCCTGGTAAGAGAGGCTACCAAGGATAAAACTATGTTGTCGCATCCCACACATAACAAGGATTTCAATAATCATACACACAATATGCTCGATATGTGCAAATATAACATGGCATCACAACATGACTCTACAACTCAAGTATTTATTCAATAGGCTCCGAGGAGCGAGATATTACAAACATGGGTATCATGACCCAACATTCAGAGCATACAAGTCAAAGCACATGCGTAAGCTTAACATGTCTGAGTACATACATCTACAAATGAAAAAGGCTGAGAAGCCTGACTATCTACCAGATCCTGTAGAGGGCACAAGATCGTAGCTGAGGTAACAAGATAAATGTCGAACTCCACGCGAAACTACTAACGAGACTGGGTCTCTCTGCAAAAACATAAATTAAGGAAATGTGAGTACAAATGTACCCAGCAAGACTTACCTCAGAACTAACTACATATGGATCATTAACAACAAAGGGGATGGTGGGGTTTAACTGCAGCAAGCCAGCTTTGACTCGGTGGCTATCCTGAACTACGACTGCAAGTAACTCTTGAGGTGGCGCACACGAGTCCACATATTCACCAACCAATACACCACTATGGATCCTCTCCCGTCTCCCTACGAGAACGCCATCCATAGCACTCACGCTTAATTATCTTGCGCATTTTAGAGTATCCACTTTCACTTGTCTGTGAACTGTATAGGCAACCCAGAGGTCCTTTATCGTGGACGTGGCTATTCGAATAGATCATTTATAAACCTGCAGGGGTGTACTTCTTCACACATGTTTCCACCACTTAGTGTCTACACATGACATGTGTTTGGCAGAATTCAAGCGAAAGCCGACGTGGGTGTAGACCATGACCTACCTAAACACTCAAGTCTCTAGTCCAGGTTTATCGCCTATTCAGGTTCCATCCATAGGGAGTCCGGCCGAGGTTTCCACATACGGCCACGAACAATGTGTACAGGGTTCCGCGACACCAAACGGGCGCCCAACATACCCGGCCACGTGCCTACCACATCACAGCCCACCCCTCGGGTCAGCACTGCGCATGGCCTCCAGCATACTACAAACACCGGAAACTACTTGCAACTCCTAGACAGAGGAGAAGGGTGGTTAAGAAGTCGAGCGGGGTCATATTTTAGGGCCCAACGTGTGGTAGTAGCTATTCATGGATCACAAACATAGAACTCAGTTCCTGAGGACGGCTTCAATGAGACAACCCACCATGTACTCCTACATGGCCTCTCACTGCTACCTTTACCAAATCATGTTCACACACTTAGCTCACACACAGTAGGACATGTTCTCCACTTTCCAATTCATTCCTAATGAATCAGACCTGACACAACTCTAAGCAGTAGCAGGCATGACAAACAAGCATGAATGAGTAGGCACAACAGGGCCCAAACAACTCCTACTCATGCTAGTGGGTTTCATCTATTTACTATGGCAATGACAGGTCATGCACAGGAAAAGGGGTTCAACTACCGCAGCAAGTAACAGATGAATCGTTGTTGTCCTAATGCAGTAAAAGAGAGCATGAGCGAGAGAGTGGGATTGTATCGGAATGAACAAGGGGGATTTGCTTGCCTGCCACTTCTGAAGATGATATAAGTCTTCATCGGTGTCATCGAACTCATTGTCGAAACCACGTCTACTGAAAGGGGACAAATACCGGCAAACAAGGAAGAACACAATCAATGCAATGCAACAATATGATGCATGATCATGACATGTAAATATGCTGTGTTTTGAGCTAATGCAACTAACAAGAGGTTAAATGGAGTTGGTTTGAACCCAAGATTCAAATTCAAACTCCACATGTGGTTATTTAAATGCCATTCATTTCATTTTTCCTAAACAGTAGTCATAAGTTGTTCTAACATGCATGATAATGGTAGAGATTGATAGATTGGATTTTCTGATCATTTTTCATATATAACTTATTTCATTTGGAGTTATAGATTATTTTCTATGAATTTTAGAAGTTTTAGCTATTTTCTGGAATTTCCTGAATTAATAAAAATGCCAGAAAGGCTTTATCGCGTCAGCATGACAGCAGCATGATGTCAGCAGGTCAACCGGGGCTGTTCCAAGTCAAACCTGACGTGTGGGGTCCACATGTCAGTGACACGGGGGCTAAACCCGGTCAAACCCAATGCTGACTGGGTTTGACCCTATAGTAGGGCCCGCTGTCAGTGGCTGTTAGGGTGATTAGCTGGCTGGGTTAGCGCCTCATGACGTCCACATCATCAGTCGCCGGAGTTTCACCGACGACGACCATTTCGCGTGGCGGAGATCGTCGGGGTTTTGCTACAGCCGATGGTTTGAGGCGGGGTTTGCTCCTACGTGTTCCTGTGAGCGAGCAGCATCGACCAGTGGTGGTGGCCGGAGCTGCGATGGCTAGGATCAACGGCGATGACCAGAACGACGGTGGACGGAGTTCGGACAGGTTCGGTTTGGCGTTAGGGGGCACAACAGGTCGAACGGGTGGACGCGCCCGGGTCCTGGGAGCGTGCTGAGCACGGGGCGATGCTCAGGCGCAAGCTTCAGTGGCAGTGGCGACATGGCCTGTGGTGAGCAAGCTTTCAGGCAGGGTGGCGCTAGAGCTAGGGGACGAGCAGGGAGACAGGGCTTGGGGCGAAACGACGAGGATCTCACCTCGAGTGGAAGGGGATGCTCAGAGGGCTCGAGGACGGGCGGGATCGGACGAATTGGGCGACGGCATCCTGAGGCCGTGGACGGGGAAGAAATGTCACGGCGTCGTATTGGGGGCATCCGGGCTTCAGTGGGTCAGCGTAGAGGGGCTTGGGGTCCAGGCGGAGCTTGGGGTCACGGCCACGGTGCAAGGGAAGGGCGGTGGGCGCAGCGGCGGCGATGGTGTGCTTGGGCAGAGAGGGAGAGAGCAGAGGAGGGGGAGGAGCGAGGGAGAGTGAGAGAGCCTGGGGTGCGTGGCGTCTCCAGGGGGTCGAGGCGCAGGCAGGCAGCCTGGAGGTGTCCAACGTGTGGCCACGCGCGGCGGCACACGCGCTTGCCACTGAGCTGCTTCGGGGCGAGGGGGAGGAAGACGACAGGGAGGAGGAGGTGGGCTGGGCCGGCCACTTGGGCCGCCAGGTGGGCTGCACAGCTAAGTTAGGTAGGTTTCCTTCCTTTTCTATTTTTCTTCTGTTTTCTATTTTGCTGTCACTTTAGGGCTTGAACTAAAATTCTTAAATAGATCCAAAAATCATGAAACTGCTCAATGCCACTGTTTGGAATATAACCAACAGCAAACATTTTAGTTTGTGATTATTTGAGCATTTAAAATATTTTATAGCATTTAAATGCCCAATTGCAAATAGAATATGATCTAAATCAGTGATCCTCTGTTGTCCTAGAAAAGTGTGCACCATTTTTGTCAGAGGTTCTAGACCAAGGCAAAGATGATGAACATTTTAGAAGGGCATTTCAGGTTCATTGAAAAAGTATTTTAGTAACCCTAGTTGAGTTGGGTGGTGCTGGGAGTTTCTGTCATCCCCATTTCAAGTTTCTGAGAAATTTAAACATGATGCAACACCAGAAGCTGGCACTATGCATTACCAAAACTAGGGATGTGACAACTTACCCCCACTAAACAAGAATCTCATCCCGAGATACAAGACGTGAGGCAAGATGAAGGGGGAACGCAAACTAACATAATCTTCACGATCTAGGTTTCAGCATGTTCGGCTGCTTGCGGGGCCCATCCTGGCCAGGCCTAGTGCCTTTCTGAAGTGCTCTTAGTTTTGTATATTCTTTTGTCGGTGCATTTATATGCACTGGTGGTGACCTTTTATGCCCAGTGTATGTAATCCGCGGTCACGTTGCGCTTTATTATCACCGATAGCGAACTTTGATTCCCAGTGGATGTAATATGCATAATTTCTTTATTGTATAGTCTAGTTTATTCTTTGGTCGGTATGTTGTAATTTAGGCCGGAAGATTCAGTGGATCTCAGTGTTGTCGGTCTTCAGGCCGGCTGTTTACTCATATGAGCCAAAACATGGTCCTATAATCATCTTGGGCCATTAGCAAGTCTAATCCTATAGTAGTTTACCGCCTTTAACCGGCCGAGTAAAGTTATAGCCAGCTGGGCTAGAGAATACCATGGGCTTTTAACAGGCTAAAACCTAGATTGGGCCAGCGTTGGGCCGATAAATTCATGGGCCAATACAGGCCGAAATTGCCTAAGGCCCATTGTCGTGGGTTGGGTGCGACATACGCCAAAGGATGGCTTATCATGGTGGGGGCGAGTAGGACGTCGCCGGTGCCTGGAAACAGGATAAGGCGAAGGCATGCACGCTGGCGAATCTTACCCAGCTTCGGAGCTCTCAATGGAGATAACACCCCTACTGCTGCTCTGCGGGGTCTCCGCATGATCACTATGGCAAAAGTGTGTACACATATGCTCCTTGAGCTGTTTCCTGGAGGTAGGAGAAGGCTAGGCTAGCTCTCTCCTTCCTCTATGATTTGGTCTAGTGCTAATGGATTCCAACCCTTTGCATGGGTGCCCTGGGGGGTTTATATAGGCCTACCCCCCAGGGGTACAATGGTAATCTGGCTGGACGCGGGCCCAACCGTCAGTCTCTCTGGCCGCCGTCTTATCCGCCGACTCCTGGGGCCCGCCGACTGGCTTGGTACGGAGCCGACAGGCCGCGTCCGCCGCGGGCGGGTCTTGTCGGCGGCGGATTACTATGGTCATGCTTCTAATGACGCCAGCTCGGTCCTGGGGCCGTGGCAACAGCTCCGACGTCTGGCGGGCGATCACTGTTGCCACTCCCTATCGTGTCTGGTTAATGGCGCGTGGGGCCCGTGGGAGGGGCCGGCTGACTCCTGGGGGTCGACTCCCAACTGGGCCGACTGGTGGTGCTCTCGCCGTCTTCCGTATGCCCGTCGACTAGTGGGACCCGTCGTCCCTGGGCCGTACCGGCAGGCCGTCGTCGGCATAGGACTCCGCCCATGGGGGCTGACGTCAAGGCCGGCATGGCAACAGTGTTGCGCCGGGCGGAGATCTCCGCGGGTTCGACATATTGTGGCCACGCCTGCCCTTGGAAAAGGGTGGGAGTGGACCTTGCTGTGGCCACTCCCCGTTCCATCCCTCTTTATGAGGGCATGGGGGTTGTTGGCGTCGCGGGCCGACTCCCCATGGCCGGCTTCTCTGGAAGTCGCCAGTCAGGAGTCGGCTCATCCTGAAGTCGTCCCCGGGACTCGGCCGCGAGTGGGCTGTCGGCCGCCTCGCCGCCGACTCTCAGAAGGAGGCTCTTCATCCTGGGGTCTCGAGCGACGCAGCCTGCCCCGATGTCTTGAAAGGTTCTGGGCCTGGGTTAGCCTACCCGTGGCCCATTACTCCGACAGTAGTCCCCGAAGCAGGTGAGGCACCGAGGGTGATATGTCGAGGAGCCTCAACAGTTTCTTCTTTTTGGCGGTTGGATCTGGGCCTCGCTAGCCGTCTTCTGTCAAGCCGACTAGTTGGAGCCGGACCTGCTTAAGGCCGACTTGCCCCTGAAAAAGTTTGAACGTCGCGGCGGAGTCCAGGCGGCGTGCCTGATAAGCCTCCAGGTTGCCGCCCGTTGTGGACCCGTCGCGAGGCGCCACGTGGCTGAGCCAGTCTGCCCACCCACGCGCGCGACAGGACAGGCCTATAGGTCGGGCCCGCCAGTACCGTGCCTCGGCGTGTGAATGGATCCGTTGTGGCCGTGCGGACGGTTGGGGTTCCCGCGCAGTTACTGCACGCAGTAACTTCGCGTGGTAAATTGTGCGGGTCATGGGTTCCTGGGCACAGTTAATCCCACGACTGCCCCATCGGCTTCTCAGCCCACGAGCCTATAAGTAGCCGGGGGGAGGGGGGCGGCGAAGGACGCGCTCCCATCTTCCCTACTCCCTTTCGCTCCTTCTTGCTTCTTCTTCCTCTCGCCGCTGCTGCTCCGAACCACGCTGCGCCCGCAGCGATGAGCTTTTCCTCCGCCACCGCGCCTCCTATTGTGCGCTCCGGAGTGTGGGACGGCTCCGAGGTCGATGACGACGACGTCGAGATCCTCCGCAAGACACGGCGGCTGCCCGGCAGGGGCTTAGTGCGGGTCCGCCTCGCGTCGGAGGGGGAAATATCGCCAGCGCCGGAGGAGGGCGAGCGGGTCATATTCTGCTCGCACCTTATGCGCGGCCTAGGGCTGCCGGCGAGCGGCTTCTTCTGCTCCTTCTTGGAGTTCCACGGGCTCCAGCCGCACCACCTTACTCCGAACACGGTGGTGCTGTTGGCTGCCTTCGCCACCTTGTGTGAAGGTTTCCTCGGTGTTCTCCCCACCATCGAGCTCTGGGGTGAGTTCTTCCAGTCCAAGCTCGGCACACACGTCGCCGGCGTGCCGGCCCAGTGCGGTGCGTTTATCGCGATGCGGAGATCAGTGGCCGACAATCCGTTTCCCACCATCGCACTGATTAAGTCGGTGAAGATGTGGCAGCGGTCCTATTTTTATGTTAAGAAGGCGACTGGGTCAACCTGCTGGCATACGAAGCCGGCGCGCCGGCTGGAAGGCTCCCCAGCTGGTCACACCGAGCCAAGACGTTGTCTCCTGCTGGTGCCGCTGCCGTCACGTGACTCCGAGTGCTGACGCAGTCGGAGGGCTTGACCGGGGCCGACTTGCTGGCCGCCTTCGTGGCGCGCCGAGTCCTCCCACTCCAAGGCCGACCTCACCTGATCTGCCAGATGAGCGGTCATCGGGACCCAAGTCGGATGTGCTCCAAGGACATGCCTCACGCGGAGGTGGCAGACACGGTGAACAACATCGCGAACTGCGGTCTCTCGGTGGATTTGCGGTTCGGCAAGGAGTCGTACTCACGCGCCAACCCCCCGCCTATCATAAGTCGTCTTCCTTCTTCTTCTGTTTCTTTTGTTGCTGAGTCCGACTTGTCCAGTCTGACCATTTTTGTTTTTGAATCAGAACCCTCTCGTCCATCCTTTAGCCGGCACCACGAGGCCAGCTCGTCAGTTTGTCCCCGATCGGGCGGAGAGCGACGTCGACGATCCTGACTTGGGGGCGGCAGCCATGGAGGCCGACGCCGAGGGAGGAGGAGGAGAAGCAAGCGGCTTCAGGCCTACGGCCACTTTCGCCGACTGGCCTGATGACGATGCCGAGGGAGAAGTCGCCCCGCGTCACCAGCCAAAGGTTGGCCAGCCAAGCGCGAGTTCCTCTGCCACCTTGGACGCTCAAGGTGCCGGGAAGAAGCGTCGGGCTGGGCCAAGTACACTTGGTGGCCGGTCGAAGAGATTTAAGGGAGTGGCCGCCGCGACCAAGCGGGAAGAGGCGGCCGTGAAGGCCAACCGCTTCCGCAAGGAAGTGAAGAAGCCGCCGCTGGTCTCTGCGTAAGCGCCTCCGTCCCTCATCTTTATTTTCTCTTTGTTGATCTTGTCTGAGTCTTTCATATGCTTCCCTCACTTCAAGGCTCCCCTCACTCTTGAGAGGGTTGCCGCCGCCTCCGTTATGGGGTCAGCGGGGACTTCTACCACCACTCGGCGGATTGACCCCGCCGCCGACCTCCGGGAGGCGACGGAGCAGAACGCGCAGGACAAGCACGAGGAGGAAGAGGCCGCCCTCCTGAAGAAAGCGGAGACCGATAAGGCGGAGGCCTCCGCCCTGAAAAAGTTGGAGGAGGCCGAGGCCGCCGTCACGGCAAGGCGGCAGGCTAAGGAGGTCGCGCACCGACGATCGGCGGTGTTCGTCACCCCTCTAAACTCTGTGCCGCCGCCCCCGAAGTTCACGGGGCAGTCAGGGGAAGCCGGCGGCGAGTTTCCGATCATGGAGAGGGGCGGCGGCGACGCCTCCATGCCGGACGTGGTCGTGCCGCCACCGCCGCCCCCGGCGCCGTCTAGGAGCGCGCAAGGCAAGCAGCCGGCGGACCCACCCTTGCCGCCGACTGAAGACAAGGACGTGGCGAAGCTACTCCTTCAAGTCGGCTCGCCAATGCGCCGCCGTCTTGAGAAGGCGACTTCAGCGCCACGCCCCTTGGAGACCGGCACCGCCAGCTCGACGATCCCAGACGCCGAAGTGACGAGCGCCGCGCCCATTGGGTGGGTGCGAGGAGGCGGCACGGGCCCGCTGAACCAGGCGCTTCTGGATATCCAGACAAAGCTGCGAGCTGAGGGCGACGTTATCCAAAGCTGCACCAAGGCGTACCTGGCGTTGCGGGCAGCCATCCGCGTATGCTTTCTCCTTTGTCTTTGTTTTCTTGTTCCTCTCTGTGGGGGCGCGCCAACGCACCCACTGGGTGTAGTCCCGAGTTTCGGGGCGGCTGCTGAGCAGGCGGCCCAGAACTCCAATTGGCGAGTTCCAGGTACTGACTTTTGTCTGAAATACTTGTCACAGGACTATCACAACCTCCGTGTCACTGCCTTCAACCGCAACATTGAAGAGCTGGGCAACCGGACCGCCAACTTGTCGGAGAGCCGGAGTGATTCCTTTTTCTTCTTTGCGGGGGCGCGCGGGCGCACCCGCGAGCTGTAGTCCCCGAGATTCGGGCCAACTGCTGAGCAATCGGGCCGGATCTCCTCGGTGACCTTCTTTCTTGATGACTTAACGCCTTCCTTCTTCTTTCTCTTCAGAGGCCAACGCCACTCTTCAATAGCAGCTGAGCTAAGCCAACACCGCATTGCACGCCAAGGGGGAGGAGTGCAGCAAGCTCGCCGCAGAGCGCGATCTGCTGGCCGCACAATTGGCAGAGCAGAAGGAGCTGCTTAAGAAGACGCAGAAGGAGGCGGAAGAGGAGGAGGTCGCCCTCCTGGCCGAGTTCGCGAGCGAGCGCTCCTCCTGGACTGACAAGGAGGCAATGCTGGCTTCCGGCTTCCACGAGATCAAGGACCTCGTCGACGGTGAGCTTTTTTGCTTTTCTTCTTCGAGCCACCGACTATAGGTCGAGCCGACTCCTGGTTTTTTGACTTGTTCTTCATTATTTTCATCTTGGCAGACTTCTTCCCCGGCCACTCGCAGGCCGCCATTCAAGCTATCGAGGCTGACCGCGAGGAGCGGAGGGCAGATGGCGCGGAGATCACCACCGACGCCCCCAGACCCTTGACGAGCATATTCTGAGCATTGGGGCTCGTCTGCGGCTGGCCCACCGGATGATGCGCCGGCTTCAACATGTCGGCGCCCAAGCGATCGCCGCCCTGTGGCCAGACGTGCAGGCTCTGCACACCCCCAGTCAGACTCCGACTGGCTGGAGGTCGCGGCTGGCCGTCTTGAGGCCTGGAAGGGTTCCTCGGCGCGGGCTGGAGCGCGCCGAGCCTTGGAATTTGTCAAGGCGTGGTATCCGGGGCTGGACCTAGACCGGCTGGCCACACTCCGGTCAAAGGCCCAGCCGGAGCTGGCAGTCGTGGAAGACGCCCTTGTCAAGCGCGCGGCAGCGATTGTCGAGTACACCGATACCAGCATCTTTGTCCCCGAGCGGGCTGAGGACGGCGGGGAGGTACCGCCGGAATGGTTTGGGATGAACCCAGACTATGGCGAGGACTCGATGGAGGTGATCGGTTCCAGCATCGAGGAGGAAAACGAGGCGGAGGATGGAAGCGAGACGGAGGCACCGGAAGACGGAGCGGACGGCCAGCCTCAGCTCGACCGCGCCTCCAGCAACGAGTCGTGCCCGCCCGAGCCGACTGCCGCCGGAGGTGATCAAGCTGAGACCGCCCAGCCGGCCGCCCCAACATCTGACACTGCCGTCACCTCTGATCCTCCGAACCCGTCTGCCGCCTCCTAGGCTGCCACCTTATCTTTGTTTTATCTGCTTTAATAGTCTTTGAAGAACTCGTTAATTCGCACAATTCCACCCGCGGGGTGTATTTTGAAATTCTGCTCGAAGATTCGGCCAAGGGCCTTTGTTATGTAAATATTCATCCGACTTCTATCTTTTATTGCTCATTGCTTCTTTGGCTTTTTCCTTTGCCGCCTTCCCTCAGTTGCCGTCTTTGTCAGTCGGACAGCCGCTCTGCGGACTGCTGCTGGATCAAATTCTTGGTCACTTCGGGAAGGCAAGTACTTAGCCGTTTTTAGAGTTGTTTAGCAAGTCAGATAGAAGGCGGCAAGCCGACTGCTCAAGAGTCGGTTTGTGAAAAAAAGCTGGAAGCCGGCTTTAAGCTATGTTTATGCTTTGAGTCCTTAGCCATTTTTCATGTGGACGCCCATTCTTCCTTACTCCCGCCCACCAGACAGTCGCTCTGCGAGCTGCGGCTTCTGACAGGAGACGACTTAGGTGCCACACACTACTTGTCCGGCTGCAGGAAGGATTTCATAGTGCAAGGCGGCAAGTCCCCAGGCCGGCTAGTAGAACCCGGTGCCAAGCGGCATAATTAAAAGTAACATACTCGTAGGCATAATCTTATCATATAGATAAAAGAGGGTAGTCCCCGAGCTCTTCTCGAGGGGGCCCGAAGTCTTGGTACTTTTAATACAAAGGGTAGCGTGGTACATACTGCGTTTAACTGTAAAATTTTCGGAGGAGATTTGCATTCCATGGCCGCTCTGTCTCTTTGCCGGAGTCGTCCCTCTTGCGTGATCATGGCTTCTGAGCGTCGATCAGGTAGTAGGAGTCGTTGCCCAGTACTTTGCTGATGATGAAGGGGCCTTCCCAAGGCGCCGACAGCTTGTGCTGGCCGGCTGTTCGCTGGATTAGTCAGAGCACAAGGTCGCCCTCTTGGAAAGATCTCGGCCTGACCTTCCTGTTGTAGTATCTGCGCAGGCTCTGCTGGTAGATGCTGGACCGGCTAAGTGCCAACAGTCGGCCCTCCTCCAGCAGATCAACGCCGTCTTGACGTGCTTCTTCTGCTTCTTCCTCGGTGTACATGGTGACTCGTGGGGAGTCGAACTCTATGTCCGTTGGGATGACGGCTTCAGCACCATAGACGAGGAAGAAAGGCGTGAAGCCAGTTAACTTGTTTGGAGTCGTGCGCAGACTCCAGAGGACGGCTGGCAACTCATCGAGCCAGCAGCCAGCCGAGCGCTCCAGAGGCTCGACCAGTCGGGGCTTGATGCCGGACAGGATGAGGCCGTTTGCTCGCTCCACCTGGCCGTTTGACTATGGATGGGCGACGGACGCTAGGTCCAGTTGGATGCCCTGTGTCACGCAAAAACGGGCCAAGGCGCCTTTGGCAAAATTCGTGTCATTGTCGGTGATGATGCTGTGTGGTACGCCATACCGAATTGTGATGTCGGAGATGAAAGTCACGGCAGTCGGACCATTCAGCTTCTTGATTAGCTTCGCTTCTATCCACTTGGTGAACTTGTCCACCGCGGCAAGTAAGTGAGTTAGGCCACCTCATGCCGTCTTGAATGGTCCCACCATGTCTAGGCCCCAAACTACGAAGGGCCAGGCAATGGGGATGGTCTTGAGTGCAGAAGCTGGTTGATGCGGCTTGGAGCGGAACTTCTGGCACCCTTTGCATTTTTGGACCAATTCCTTGGCCACTTCTAAGGCCGTTGGCCAGAAGAAACCGTGTCGGAAGGCTTTGGCGACCAGTGCTCTTGAAGTCGCATGGTGGCCGCACTCGCCTTGATGGATGTCTTTGAGAATTGCCTGGCCTTGCTCTGGCTCTACGCAGTGCTGGTAGACACCAGTGACGCTGTGCCTGACCAGCTCTCTGTTGACTATGGTGTAGGCTGCCGCTCGGCGTTGTACTTGACGAGCTAAGGTCTCATCAATCGGCAGCTCTTTGCTCACCAGGAATTTGAGGATGGGATGGGCCCATGAGGGTGCTGCTATTTCTTCGACTGCCAGAACTGCGACTTGGACGAGGGCGGCTGGGCTGGGAGGTGGCGGGCTGGAGTCAGCAACCGCTTGCTGGATTAATGAAGTCCCCGGGCCGACTGGTGCAGCCCTCGGGCCGAGTTCTTGAGTCTTCGGGCTGGCCGCCGCAGTCCCCGGGCCGGGTTCTGCAGTCCCTGGGCCGGCTTCGACTGTGGCGTCTTTGGAGCCATCTGCCAAAATCCTCGTACCGTCTGTCGGAGCTCTGGAGTCGGATCCTACTTCTTCGGGAGGAGCCAGCACAAAGATGGAGTCTGATTCTCTTGACAGACGGCTTGAGGAGGCACTGAAGGGCGACGCCGGATGGTATTGCTTGGCGGGTGGAGCTGATTCGTGCCAGGGTGTCTGCTTGGTCGTTGTCGTTTCTTGGCACATGGAGGAACTCACACCCCTTGAAATATCCACAGAGTTGCTGCATGAGGAAACGG
This sequence comes from Triticum aestivum, assembly GCF_018294505.1. Lineage (NCBI taxonomy): Eukaryota > Viridiplantae > Streptophyta > Magnoliopsida > Poales > Poaceae > Triticum > Triticum aestivum. Next base: position 358,172,418 of record NC_057806.1, on the reverse strand, counting down.
TAACTCGCCATGTTTGCATCTTTGGCGTCCCAGTCGCCAGACGACTGCTGGACCAATAAGTCGGCGTCGCCATAACACAGGATCCGGCGAATGCCAAGTTCTTTGGCAAGCCGGAGCCCGTGAATGAGCGCCTCGTATTCGGCGACGTTGTTGGAGGCGGCAAAGTGGATTTGTAGTGCGTATCTGAGCTTGTTGCCCTTAGGAGAAGTGAGGACAATGCCGGCTCCCAAGCCGGTGCGCATCTTGGAGCCGTCGAAATGCATCCACCAATGGGTGGAGTCGGGCACTGGTGGTAGGTACTGGGTCTCGGCCCAGTCGAGGAGGAAGTCGGCCAGTGCTTGTGACTTGATGGCGGTGTGGGGCTGGTAGTAGATGGTGTAGGGAGCCAACTCTATGGCCCATTTGGCCACTCGGCCAGAAGCATCTCGGCTTCCAATGATCTCGGCAAGTGGGGCCATGCAGACCACAGTGATTGGATGCTCTTGAAAGTAAGGCTTCAATTTCTTGGCGGCAAAGTGCACACCATAGCACATCTTCTGGTAGTGGGTGTAGTTCTTCTTGGAGGTCGAAGCACTTCGCTCAGGTAATATACCGGTCTCTGGATAGGTAGTGCCTTGCCTTCCTCCTTGCGTTCCACTACAATGACTGTGCTGACTACCCGGCTGGTGGCGGCGATGTATAGGAGCATTGGCTCCTTAGGAGTCGGAGCCGCCAGAACGGGTGGAGTAGTCAACATCTTGTTCAACTGGAGAAAAGCTTCTTCCGCCTTGTGGTTCCACTCAAAAAAAGTGGTCTTCTTCATGAGCTGGTATAAGGGGAGAGCTTTCTCGCCCAGCCGACTGATGAATCGGCTGATGGACGCTAAGCAGCCAGTGAATTTTTGCACGTCCAGGAGTCGGCTGGGTACCTCCATCCTTTCAATGGCCTTGATCTTTACAGGGTTGCACTCTATGTCGCGTTCAGAGACCAGGAAGCCAAGGAGTTGGCCGGCTGGTACTCCGAAGACGAACTTCTCAGGGTTGAGCTTGATCTGGAATCGGAGCAGGTTCTCAAAGGTCTCCTTGAGGTCTTCCAGCAGTGTTCCATGCTTCTCCGTCTTCACCACCACATCGTCCACGTAAACGTGGGCGTTTCTGCCGAGTTGCTTGAGGAGGCATTTCTGCATGCAACGCTGAAAGGTGGCGCCGGCATTCCTCAAGCCAAACGTCATGGTCAGGTAGCAGAAGGCTCCAAACGGTGTGATGAAGGCGGTCTTCAGTCTGTCAGCCGGGTTCAGCTTGATCTGGTGATATCCTGAATATGCATCTAAGAAGCTCAATAGCTCGCATCCGGCTGTGGAGTCTATCACCTGATCAATTCTCGGCAAGGCAAACGGGTCCTTGGGGCAAGCCTTGTGGAGGCTTGTGTAGTCAATACACATTCGCCACTGGTTGTTCTTCTTCAGTACCAGGATCGGGTTGGCTAGCCACTCTGGAAAGAATACTTCCATAATGAAGCCGACGACTAGGAGTCGGGCTATCTCTTCTTCGACAACTCTTCTCTTTTCTTCTGATAGGCGGCGCAAGGGCTGCCTGACTGGCTTTGCATCAGATCGGACATATAACTTGTGCTCGGCGAATTCCGTCGGTACACCTGGCATGTCTTTGGGGGACCATGCGAAGATGTCCCGATTGTCATGGAGGAAATCGACAAGCTCGCCTTCCTATTTGCTGTCGAGGTTTACACCTATGACTGCGTACCTCTCCGGGTGCTCCGGGTCCAAGGGTATCTTCTTCGTCTCTTTGGCCGGCTTGAACGAACCCTCAGCCTCCGACTCCTTGGGGTTAGGCGACATCTCTGGCCGCTTGCCGTCCATCGCCACAACTCGGTTAAGGAGCCGCTTCTCGGCCGCGATCACCAGGGACTCGGCCAACCGACTACTTTCAGCCGCACAAGCAGACGACTTTCGGTAGTCGCCGGCTACGACCAGAATCCCCTTGGAACTAGGCATTTTCATCTTGAGGTAGGCGTAGTGGGGGACCGCCATGAACTTGGCCAGGGCGGGTCGGCCAAGTAATGCATGGTATGGGCTCTCGAGATCCACCACCTCAAACCAAACTGACTCTCGGCGGAAGTGATCTTTGTCTCCAAAGAGGACATCAATCAGGATCTTGCCGATTGGTGAGCATGAAAGGCCAGGAACAATGCCGTGGAATACAGTCCGGCTGTTCTAAAGCTATCTTTGCTTGATTCCCAACTTCTCCATGGTGTCCTTGTACAGGATGTTGATGCTGCTGCCCCTGTCTATCAGAACTCGTGAGAAACGAGCAGCTCGTCTATCCGTGGCAAAGGTGGCATCCAAGACCAAGGCATAAGAGCCCGGACTCGGCATCACCTCTGGGTGATCAGCTCTGCTCCAGCTGATAGGCTTCTCGGAGCAGTGCATGAATTATGGTGTCTCGGATGCTACTGCGTTCACCTCTTGCTGCTTCAGCCGCCTGCTGCGTCGATCATCATCCATGCTGGTAAATACCACGTAGGCTCCATGCTCTTCGGGGTACTCTTCTTGTACTGCACCGACTGGCCTGACAGCCGGCTGCTGGGGCGGAGGCGGAGGCGGCTGCCCAGCAGGCGGGGGAGGCAGGAGGCCGTTTCCTTTGGCGATCCTAGTGAGCCAGTGGCACTTTCGGGTGGTGTGATTCGACGGCTTTGCGCCGTTGTGGAACTTGCAAGGACCATCCAGAGTCTTCTCGTATGAGAAAGCCGACAACCAGTTGGGCTTGCCGCCTTTCTGTCGCTTGAGTGGAGGCTGCCTATCCGGCTGCTGGTCTTCGACTGTCGCCACCTGCCAGCTGCTGGAAGCCAGCTGCAGGGCCTTGCGCTTGTGGTCGCTTGGCTGCTGTCGCCAACTGGCATCTCCAGCCAGAGTTCTAGGAGCCTGAGGGGCCACTTTGTCAGTCGCACTAACTTGAATCTCCGCCTTCATGGAGGAGTGGGCCGTGGCATACTTGTCTGCTATGATCAGCAGCTCGTCGAGGGTTTCTGGCTCGTCGTAGAGGAGCTTGTGCTTGAGGAGGGTGCCTTTTCTGCACCCGGCGGTGAAGTACTCAATAGCCTGCACCTCGTGCACGCCCTCGCAGGAGTTTCGAAGCTCGGCCCAACGCGTGAGGTAGTCGCGAGTTGACTCGTTGGGGCCTTGCACGCACAAGGAAAGCTGGCAAGGTTTGGGAGGACGCTTGTACGTGCTTGTGAAGTTGCGGACGAATGCATCGGTGAAGTCAACCCAGCTGTTGATGCTGCGGGGCTTCAGGTTGTTCAGCCATGTCCGGGCCGTGCCTTGGAGCATGAGCGGAACGTATTTTATGGCAACACGCTTGTTGCTGTTCGCTATGTTGACGACCGTGGAGTAGTCAACCAGCCAGTCCTCCGACTTCATGGAGCCGGTGTACTTGGTCGTGTCTCTTGGGAGCGTGAACCCTTTGGGAAAGGGCTCGTCTCGAATGCGGGGCCCGAAACAAGGCGAACCCAACTCATCTTCTTCTTCTAGCGTGAGGGATCGGTGAAGTCGGTCGATCCGGTGGCAGGCGTCGGTTTCTCCGACTCCCTCTCGGCGGCCAAGGCGGTCGCCGAGAGTCGGATGGTCAACAGGCGGCGGGGAGACTCGCCTTTCCTTGCGAGGAGGAGGAGGCGGACAGTCGTCCCATCGTTCCACTGCTCTTGGGCGGCCGTCTTGGTCGCGCTCTATGGTAATGCGAGTCCGACTGCGGCTGACAGCCGGATCCTTGTCTTTCCTTCCACGGGCGCCGCCAGTCGGTGTCCGAGACGTCGCGCCTTGGTCTCGGCGTGGAAGCGGGTCATCATTTTGTTGCTGCGGCACCTCTGTGCGGCAGCCGGCCTCGTTCTGCGCGGCAACCGCGTCGAGGAGCCGCTGGACTCGCTCCGTCATCAGGCGGCGCTCTTCGCCCTCGAAGTTGTCCAGCTCGTCCGCCGCCGCCTGGGCGGCTCAAATGTTCTCCGCAGGCGTGGCGTATACAGGGCGATTTGCCCCAAATAGGTTGGCGATGGCCACGCCGTGCTGCTGGACCGTGCCTAGGCGGCTGGGCCCAGCTGGGGCTGGTGAGCCACCCACAGCGCGATCCATCTCACGCTGGTAGGCTTCTGACAAGCGTCTCATGCTAGCCAGCTTCTTCGCGCCTTCGATAAGCTGGAGGTGGCGCGCCTCCAGCGTCTCTGTGTCAGCGTCTTCCGGAATGGGCATGGTCAGGTCTTGCAATGTCGCGCCAAGTGGGTCATGCGCTCCTCCGTCGGGATGCTCGTCATGACCGATGACGAGCACCTCTGTGACGGTGCTTCCGTCGCTCTCCATGCGAGGGATCGGCTCATCATAGACCACCACGTTGGTGGGGAACGCGTCGAGCGACGCGGTGTCGGAGTCGACCAGCATCGGGTCGGTGGAGCCTACAGACTCCAAGTCCACGGCAGGCTCGCCGGCGACATGGAGTTGGTCAAGGAGGCCCGCGAGGAGGCTCTCAGGGCCGCCCGTGCCTACGTCGGATGTAGGCTCGTCGGAGAGGCGAACCTCATCGACAAGATCGGCGAGGCAGCTGGCTGCGCAGGCGATCTCAGCGTCGTGCAGCGCGTCGGCGCAAACTCCATCTGGTGTGCCGGGCTGGCTGCGCTCGCCTTGGAGGAAAAGGGTTCCCGTCCAGAGCAGGTCTCCAGACGACGGTGTACCAGGCCCCATGGTGGGCGCCAAATGTCGAGGGTTGGGTGCGTCATACGCCAAAGGATGGCTTATCATGGTGGGGGCAAGTAGAACGTCGCCGGTGCCTGGAAACGAGATAATGCGAAGGCATGCACGCTGGCGAATTTTACCCAGCTTCGGAGCTCTCCGTGGAGATAACACCCCTACCGCTGCTCTGCCGGGTCCCCGCATGATCACTATGGCAAAAGTGTGTACACAGATGCTCCTTGAGCTGTTTCCTGGAGGTAGGAGAAGGCTAGGCCAGCTCTCTCCTTCCTCTATGATTTGGTCTAGTGCTAATGGATTACAACCCTTTGCATGGGTGCCCTGGGGGTTTATATAGGCCTACCCCTAGGGGTACAATGGTAATCCGGCTGGACGCGGGCCCAGCCGTCAGTCTCTCTGGCGGCCGTCTTATCTGCCGACTCTTGGGGCCCGCCGACTTGCGGGCCCCGCCGACTGGCTTGGTACGGAGCCGACAGGCCGCGCCCGCCGCGGGCGGGTCTTGCCGGCGGCGGATTACTATGGACGTGCTTCTAATGACGCAAGCTCGGTCATGGGGCCGTGGCAACAGCTCCGACGTCTAGCGGGCGATCACTGTTGCCACTGCCTGTCGTGTCTGGTTAATGGCGCGTGGGGCCCGTGGGAGGGGCCGGCCGACTCCTGGGGGTCGACTCCCAACTGGGCCGACTGGTGGCGCTCTCGCCGTCTTCCGTACGCCCGTCGACTGGTGGGACCCGTCTTCCCTGGGCCATACCGGCAGGCCGTCGTGGGCACAGGACTCCGCCCACGGGGGCTGACGTCAGGGCCGGCATGGCAACAGTGTTGCGCCGGGCGGAGATCTCCGCGGGTACGGCGTATTGTGGCCACGCGTGCCCTTGGAAAAGGGTGGGAGTGGACCTTGCTATGGCCACTCCCCGTCCCGTCCCTCTTTATGAGGGCATGGGGGTTGTTGGCGTCGCGGGCCGACTCCCCATGGCCGGCTTCTCTAGAAGTCGCCAGTCAGGAGTCAGCTCATCCTGAAGTCGTCCCCGAGACTCGGCCGCGAGTGGGTAGTCGGCCGCCTCGCCGCCGACTCTCAAAAGGCAGCTCTTCATCCTAGGGTCTCGAGGGGCGCAGCCTGCCCCGATGTCTTGAAAGGTTCTGGGCCTGGGTTAGCCTACCCGTGGCCCATTACTCCGACACCCATGTTTGGCCCAAATAGGACGAGCAGTTAACAAGCCAAAATATATCTCAGGCATGTTCGGCCCTATAAAATTATGGGCTTTAAGCAGGCCGGTATCCACGCAGGCCATAGGCCCAAAAGTGTCACAGGCCATTATCAGATGGGCTGTAAGCAGGCCAGATTCAACGCGGGCTTTAATTAGGCCCAATTGTTCCACGGGCCATTAACACGTCGATAGGCCTGTTGGGATGAAATTTATCCACGAAGACTACGGTCCGTTAAGAGGCCTAAAGTTACTTCGGACAAGAAATAGCCCAATTTCTGCATGGGCTGTTAAAGGGCCTAAAGTTAAACCGGGCCGACAACGTCCCAGATGCACCACGGGCCACTAACAGGCTGAAACTATTATGGAGCCGAACTGGTTAACAGGCATTTAATAGACTGAAATACACACCTGTCTTAGAATGGGTCCAAAAGAACAGTGGCCTGTTAATGGGTCTGATCCGATATGCATCGTAATTTGGCCCAAAACACGGCAGGCTGTGAACGGGCTTGATCTGCTATGGGCCTCAATTTGGCCCAAAACATGGCAGGCTATTAATGGGCCAGCCCACTAGTGTCCTGAAAAAACATGGTGGGCCTTTAGCTGGGCCGTCCTTTTCACTGGAATGGGCCTCTGTTGGGCCATGCCATGTGTCGACCTATCATAGGCGCCTCTTGTACAATGAGTGGATGATATCTGTCCCAACGGTGAGAAAACACGTGTTTCCTCCGGTCAATGAGAATTTTAAACATGGAAAATCCCCATTGGTCCGGGCTATTAACGGGTTATCGGATCCAGAACCGAACTCGATAGCTTAACGGCGACCCGTTACGGTCGATGCCACGTGTCGGTCACCCTTGACGAAAATACTTCTATGACGCGCGATTTGTCGTCATGAAAGTGGACACTTCCGTGATGATAATTTTGGTAATGTCATGGAACACTTCTACCATAACACAAGTATGACTATCTTGATTCTGTCATAAAATCGTCATGGATGTACATGCATGACAGAAAACGTGACCTACTGTGATAAACACGTATCATCACGGAAGTGTATTTTTTTGTAGTGATGCATCCATCATATTCCGCCAATCCCTCTCTCTCCCTTCTAACATGGTATCAGCCTAACCGATCCAAACCCTAGCTGTCGCCCACAACTTTCGCCCTGCCGCCGCCCCTAGGGCGGTCGGACTCCATGACCGCCGTCGAGGGCCACGCTGCCCGTACCTAGGGTTCGTCCGCCGGTCGTGTTGATCGGCTGCCCTAGAGAGTCTTTTTCCTGATCTCTTGATTCAGATTTTTTTCTCTCCCGCCGGCCACCTTGATCAACGTTTTTTTATTTTATGATCTAAACTTGATCTGTTTGCATTGCCCGCCGCCACCGTCGACTCCAATGCACCTCTACTCCGACCCTGGTGCGATCGATCGGCCGCTCCTTTGACCCAGAGGCCACATGTGCCAAGGCGGCCCGTCAGGGCCAGCCACCGTCCGTGCATTGGCCCGCCCGTCGCCCTACGCCGGCCGTTGCCGCCCTGCTGCGACCGGACTCCTGCATCGCCCCAACCCGGCGGCCTCACGCGATGCGGCGGCCCATCACAGCTGCCGTTCACGCACCGGCCCTCCCGTCGATCCATGCCGTCCACCGCCACCCGCATCCATCGCGTTTGCACGGCGGCCTTACGGTGAGTCGCCGGCCTTGTCCCCGACTGTGTCAGGCTCGCCAACTGCCTCGAGCTCAGGCGTTGTTGGTTCGTTGGTCGCTCGGGCCTCATTGCCCGGGAGCCGGCACTGCTTTGGCAGGCCGGGTGCTGGTGCTGACGTGCTCGTCCGCACGAGTCCGTCTTTGTCAGCCTCTTCTTGGACTCTGCCGCCACCCTGCCTCCATCGAGCGGCGTCCCTAACCTCGCGCACGATCGGCTTGATCACCCGCTCGTTGCTGGAATCCGCCTCATCTACGCCACACGACTGACCTAGCCTGTTGGTTGCACGCGCCTCTGCGGGTCCCGTGAAGATCGTCCCTGAGTTTAGCACGCCCCTCCACCGATCGAGCAATGGGCTGCCACTGCGTCGCCCCATCGGGCCACAACACCGCCGCCCCGTGGTTGTCCTCGCGGCTGCAACGACTCGTGCGTCGCCGCTGCGTCGTTCCTTCGGGCCGTAGTGCCGTGATACGTGGTCCCCGCCGCCACCCCGAGGACGTCCTCGCGGTTGCACCGACCAGCGCTCCGCCGCCGCACCGCCCCTTCAGGCTGTAGAGCCACGGCCCGCGGTCCCCGCTGCCGCCCCGAGGTCTTCCCGCTGTCACCCCATCCCGCCTGCTGCCGATGCTGCGTTGCCCCTTCGGGTCGTAGCGCCACGACCCGTGGTCGACCGCCGTTCCAACGCGTCAACCTCTCGTGGTATGCACCGCGGTGGCTCCCTTGGCGCGGGAAGGCCATTGTCCGTGCCTGTCTTTGTTACATTGTCGGGTTCCTTGCCTACTTCGAGCACCGCCGCCGCATTACTAACCTAGCCGTTGTTGCCGTCGTTAGGCCGCCACCACCGCTCTTCTTTGGCCACTGTCGCCGCTACTTCTGTAGCCGCCGCCGCTCGTCCACCCCCTTCGTCTTCGTCCAAGCACCAGCCTGTCGCCAGCGTCACCGTCATCTACCCCGACCACTTCATCTACTCTGACCACCATTGGTGACATCGGCCCCGTGCCGATGGAACGCCGCAATCGTCCTTGAGTTCTTCTCTACTGCCCCCTCCGACATGGCATACAGCTCATGCAGGTCCCTCGTCTACGCATGCCTGGTGCGTGCCTTCGTCCACGACGTGTCCCCAGGCTTGGCAAGCATGGAGCGGCGCTTCGTCAACTTCGTCTTCGTCCGTCTGCACATGCCCGGTGCTGGCAACACCGATGCGTGCCTTTGTCCATGACATGTCCCCGGGCTTGGCAAACCTGGCGCGACGCTTCGTCCACACCGTCTACCTCCATACTTCGACATCACTGCGACCATGCTAACTCGGCACCTCCTTGCGCCTGCGACTCCACGGCGTTTCCCTTGACACCGGCTAGCCCGACTCGACATCGACCACGGCATTCTTCACACGGCTACCTCGACCACGGCTACACCACCCTACGCTCTCGGCTACCTCAACATCGGCACAAAGGGCTATCATCTACTTGAGAAACTCGTCAGCTTCCTCTACAGTCAACGCTTCCGTGACGCGACACCGTCCACGACATTCCCACTACAACTGCGGGGGGATGTCAGCCTGTCGGCTGCTATTCTCTCCAGTCTGACCATCCGCGATGCTCTTGTTATCTGCGACGCTACTGCCAGGACTGTGGGGGGATGTTAGAGATATATTTGGGTTACTTGCATTTGGTAGTCTAGGATTTGTAATCCGTCTCCTATCTTATCTACAAGAGAGGCTTCTTGCCCTCCAAGTCTTGTACACAATATATACTCGCCCTCGAGGCTCAATAATGCATCCATCATATTCGACCAATCCCTCTCTCTCCCTCCCGCCGGGCGCCCTGGGCCGGCTGCTGCTACTACTGACGGTGGCCACCACCGCCCTGACGGTTGCGCCGCCCCCCGCCACCTTGCGGCTGCTGAGGGGGCGCAGGGGGTGGCAACGGGTAGTACCCGACGGGCGCAAGCGGCACGGGTGGGCGGGGCGCGGCCGATAGAGCTGGCCCGCCACGGGTGGTGCCGGTGGCAAGGGCGGTGTGCTGGGCCCAATGCTTCACCTTCATCATCCGGCGCTCCTCAAGTTTGAGGTACACAATGACGCGCTGGAAGGTGGGCTGCGGCAGCAAGGTCGGGTTGGACGCTACTTTGCCGAAATCCTCGTTGAGGCCAGCGGTGAGGGTGTTCTGCATGAGGTCGTCGGAGACCTTGGCGCCGATGTTGCGAAGCTCATCGTCGAGCATCTCAAGCCTCATGCAGTACTCATCGATGGTGGAGTTGTCCTGGTGACAGCCGAAGAACTCCCGCTGCAAGAAAACAAGGCGCTGAAGTTTGTTGTCGGTGAAGAGCGTGTTGATCTTCGTCCACATGGTGCAAGCGTCGTCATCCTTGGCGACAACAGTGTGGAAGATGTCCTTCGAGACGGTCTGATAAAACCATCGGATGAGCGTGGCCTCAATGGCGGACCACTCCGGATCGCCCTTCATGTAGTCGCCGTCCACGGAACCATCGGTGTGCTCGATGAGATAGTACTCGCGAAAGACAAGCTTGAAGTAGGTCTTCCATGCATAGTACGAGGAGCTAGAGCTGTTGAGGCGGATGGGGCCCTGGCCTCGATGTTGAGGTCGCGGATGGCGGCGGCGGAGGGCTCGGGGCCGGCGAAGGGGTTCGACGAGCGGGTGGTGGCGGAGGAGCCTGGGGAGTCTATGGCGAGACACGGCTAGGGTTAGGGTTTTTGTTGGGAGGGGGAGGGGAAGGCGACAGCGGCGAAGGGGCGGCTGCTGTGGGGGCGCGACTGCGGTGGGAGAGTGGCGGCAAGTGGGAGGTGGCGGCGCGGCAAGAGAGCGGCGTCACGCGAAAGGGAGGAGGCGCGGCATGGTGGGAGGGCGGGAGGGTGACGGCACGCGGCAGGGGGCGGAAGCAGGCGGCACGGGGCGGTGGCGACACGGGAGGGGGAGAGCTCGGCGGCGGCGTGGTGCGGCCGAGGTGGGGAGCACAGAGGCGCATGGGAGGAGCGTGGCGGCGGTGGCTTCAACCTATGTCAGGACCTTCAGAGATGATACCATGTAGACGAATAGTTTTGCAATACAATAATCGTTGTATTGATAGGATGCCGGTGCACGTATATATAAGTACAAGCAGTGCCTCAACCTCAACTATACATAATTAGGAGGTGGGCCACAATATACAAAATACATGCAACAAAATATACTCAACAAACCCGCCTCAAACACCCGGACAGGCTGACTGGTACCGGTAAAAAAAAGATCCAGTCGGGCGCCTCAAACGGGTCTTAAATGCCCGGGCTGACCGGCACCCCTCATATCCAGCCTAAATATTGGGTAAATATGGGGGCGTCTGGGGTGCTTCCGTCACGTAGGACAAACGATGGGTTCCCACGCGGTATCGCCCAAAAACCCGGCGGTCCGACGGATGCCTCCTCTATCGCCGCGTGGCGCCGCTCCTGCTCGCCGCCCGAGACCAAATCCGGCTATTTAAGCTCGCTGACGTCCTCCAACCCTTGCACATCCGCCTCCCCCGGTCCCCCCTGCTCTCCGGCATCGCCATGGTCCGGTAGAAGATCACCACGTACGCTATGCTCACGCTAGAGTGCCGGAGGCAGATTGCGGAGGAGATCCAGGCGAGGCGCGCCGCCTGCATTGTTGCGGGGCTGCCTCTGGACTCGCCAGAGCTGGAGGAGGAGAAATGGCGGATCTGAAGGAGGTTGAGGCAGAGCAATCTGCTCTGGGGTTCAACATGGAGGAGGCGGAGGCGAAGTTCGCCCTCGCCCAAGCCACGGAGATGGTGGAGCATCATGCCATCCTAGAGTCCATCCAGGATGAGGCCTATGTAGATGCCAATCGAGAGTTCCTCCGGCAGGAGCAGGTGGCGACCGACGCGCTCTTCGCCGAGCTCGATGCGGAGATAGAGGAGGAGGCCAGAGCGGAGCAGCCGAAGCTGCAACTGCTGTCCATATATCCGGAGCCGGGCACGGAGATAATCGACATGCCCGACAAGGATTAGTTAGGTGATTTAAGTAGTATGTAGGTTTTTTCGTTTGCATGCTTTTGTATGGATTTAAGAATCTAATATGAAATGTCTCGATACAGTTGTGGTAATTTGAGGAGTGCCCGATCATTACCGCGGATGCGTCCTGGTAATTTGCGTGCGTTTGAGAGGTCATATTTCTCATATGCACTTGTAGATGCTCTTATATTACTTTTACAGAGGGAATACAAGTTACCCACTCTTTACGCAGTCAAGAAATAATATCCCACACGAAACCACTGGCGTACATCCCTATCCACGTACATACCATAGGTAATCAGATAGCTGCCCCCCCTAAGCACCATTAAGAAAATACTAATGCTTAGTTTAATCATCACCATTTCTTTTCTCCTGAACATCTGTCCACCTGCCATAGTCATGCCTTTGTCATTCCCCCTCTTCTAAATTTGACTCCTTATGTGCGCAACATCCTCGTCATGCCGCGCCATCCTTGATACTAAAAGTATCATTTGTAGTATTATGTAAATTTGCGACAAAATCTCTAGTTGAAAGGCACCTCTTTTAAACTTTTTTTTGGACGGGACCTCTTTTAAAGGTTACTTCTATACTCCTCCGGTGTCGACAAGATGCGCCACTTGAGTTTTGATGTATTTTTCTCCTGGGGATCAAAGCGGATGGGAGGACTAGTATGTGATTTTTTTTAGATTCAATCTTTTTAAATGAATATCTCTTAAACCGAGCATCCATATTACAAACTATTTCACCATTGTACTCCTCACATCGAGATTTTCATAATTAGATCTCATATTGATAGGAGAAGCTATGCCATGGCCCTTGCCTTTTAAACGTCATCAGTCTGGTAGTAAAAAAATGACAGTAGTCTCTCCATGAGATGAATACTATTGGCCTTATTTATCTTTGACTATGCCATTTGTCAAAAACAGCCATGAGGACTTACGACAAGGTTGTACTCGTTTTTTTTTTGTTAGACTGAAGGCAAGTGCTCGCGCCATGTAGTTTGGCCTCGTCGACGGGAAGGAGGAGGTCGAAACGGCGGTCCCGAGTTTGCTGGTTGGATGCTGGGGCAGCGGCCCCTAGCTATGGTTTGGTGATTGCCCTATGTGGTGGGGTTGTGGCTTTGCTCTGCGTTGGTGGCATTCCGGCGCTTCGAGGGTGGCGAGGTCTATCATGGTTGTGGGTTTTACATGATTGTCCCTTTATCAATCATGTGGTTGGAGTTTTTGCACAATTGTCCTTTTATCAATCGTGTGATCGGGTTTTTTTACATGGTTATCCCTTATCAATCATGTGGTAGATATGTATCTGTGTGTGTTTGTTTATCGAGTTTTTGCAATTAACAGGGTAATTCTTTTCTTCTTAATGAAATGCAGGAAATGCCTCTCTTGAGGTGTCCTATAAAAAGATGGATTAGAGATGCCTTAGGCCTTGTTCGCTTACACCCCTTCTCAAAGGGATTAGAGAGATCCAGAGAATTTTGACTTGTAAGAGCATCTACAGTCGGACTTCTCAAACCCGTCTCATATGTCTAGGCGGGCCGCTCGGTCACTGTCCGGTCATGACTTTTTGACCCAAACAGGCCTCTCAAACGGCCCTCAAACGCCCGGTCTGACCGGCACCCTCCATATCCGGCTCAAATATGGGGCGGATATGGGGCGCCCGGACATGCCCGCCACGTCAGACCCGACAGTCCGACCCCATCCCAAATTACACCAAATCCACCAGGAAGACCAGCCGAATCCATTTGTTATCTCCTATCTTCTTCCTCCTCCGTGTCGTCCGTCTCGCGCTCCGCCGCCGCGCCCGCTCCTCAGCCGTTCCTAGGCTCTCCGCCGCCAGCTCCGGAAGAGCCATCCCGTCCTCGCCGCGGGGACATCGTCGCCGGCCCGGAAGCCACCGTGGTACGTCCGGCAACTCTCCGGCTCCGCCTTGCGTTTGATGTGTTCGACACATTGTCCAACCGTATTTTTTGTAACTTTGTTAGATAAAACGATGGATTCCGATACTTCGTAGGATGAGGAGTATGGACCGATGGAGCTTGCCCAAATGATTCAAGATGAGTTCTTCGATTCGTCGGATTCAGACGAAGAAGTGGACATGATTATGCTCATGAGCATGCAAGAGGAAATGGACCGGCAAATGGAGCATATTCTCAATTCAAGGGCTCAATCAAAGGGAGAAGAATGATCAACCGGGACAGGGTGTCCGGAGCAAAGCTACTGCACAAGGACTACTTTTCTCCCAAACCTACTTTCCCGGATGATCCATGGTTTCGTTGCCATTTTCGTATGTGAAAACCATTGTTTTTGCGCATTGTGGAGGGAGTGGAGGCACACGACGACTACTTCAAGCTCACGAGGGGTTGCTGCAGCCAACTCTCTTTCTCGACCAAGCAGAAGTGCACAACTGCTCCGAGGATGCTTGCACTTGGTACTGCTGCAGATGCCGTTGGTGAGATGGTCAAGATGGGGGAGAGCACATGCCTGAAGACTACTGTCAAGTTTGCCCGCGCCGTGGTGGAGGTGTTTGGACCTGGGTATCTCAGAGAACCAAATGTGCAGGACACCGAGAAGTTGTTGGCTATTGGCAAGGGGGCTTCCAGGAATGTTCGGATCAATTGATTGCATGCATTGGCAATGGAAGAACTTCCCTAAAGGTGTGCGAGGAATGTATCAACGTCGCACCAGAGAGGCCATCATCATACTAGAAGCGGTGACATCACATGACTTATGGATTCGGCATGCTTTCTTTGAAATGTCGGGTTCTCACAACGACATCAACGTGCTTCAACGATCTCCGGTGTTCAGGAGGCTTTGCAATGGGAAATCACCGCCATGCAACTACACCGTCAACACCCGAGACTACAACATGGGGTACTATCTTGCCGATGGTATCTATTCTCAGTGGGCGACGTTTGTGAAGACCATATCCGAGCCGCATGGCAATAAACAGAGCCACTTTGCAACAATGCAGGAAGCGGCTAGTAAGGATGTGGAAAGGGCATTTGGTGTGCTTCAGGCTCGTTGTGGAATTGTGCGGGGCGCTGCAATAATGTGGGAATCAGAAACTTTGTGGCAGCTGATGACATGTTATATTATTCTGCACAATATGATTGTCTATGGTGTAGCCCAAACCCATGATTTCAAAGCAGTTGGAGAACAAGTTGAAATTCTGGAAGATCAAGATATGGCCTAGTTGATGAAATTTCTGCAGATGCATCAGAATCTTCGAGAACAGCAGGCGCACATGTAACTATTCAATGATCTTGTGGAGCACATGTGGACCTACAGTGGCAACCAAGAAGACAATGCTTGAGTTTTGCACTTAAAATAAATTTTATGTAAACGCTATCTATGCTTGGTACCAACAATTACTATTTACGTGTGACATTGTGTTGCATGATCAACGTGTATGTATTTGCATGAATTTTAGAGTCCAGATTTAAGATATATGAATGCCCGAAAGAAAATATAAGAGCATGTCTAGATGCACCCGCGAGCGTGTTCGGTCGCGTCCACGGGTGTTTGAGGGACTGGATTTGTCAAATTCGACTATAAATATTCTAAGGGATTTTATTCTCCTCGTCGCTGCCAATCCCCCTAAATTCCTTGTGAACCGAGGCCAGGCCTTATGAGTGTTTGGTTCCTTGGATACGTATACAAGAGCCTACCAACAACCCTATTTCCTCTTGTTAAAAAAACGCACCTATTTCCATGTTTGATCGAATGGAGAACACTTCACTGCCGACAAAATAACAAAGGCACGGGTGCACTAAAATACCAGGATTGATGCAGGTACCTATGGATCCCTCAAGATATAAACCAAGGCGACCGAGTTAAATAAAGTTGTAGAGCCGTAGTGATATCATCACAAATTCTGGATGCCGACAATGGTCCTTTCCTTGTAATATACTCTCTTCGTAAGAGCAACTTCAATGGAGCAATCCATTTTGTCCATCTGTATTTGTTTGGATCAGCGCGGACAGAAATAGTGGCCCAACGCGTCGATCCAAATTCAAATCTCATCAGCTTCGTGTCCGCGCCGACGCATTTATGTCCCAAATTTGCGTCCTAAATGTGTTGGCGCGGACGCGGAACGGACGCCACGCGCTCCTTCTTGGTGTCTGTCGTGGCTCTATCTGACGGTCGTCCAACCGCGTGCGACCACCGGTTTGGATGAAAGCGATGCCGGCTCAGGAGGCGGCGTACCTCGAGATGTGGCGCCAGCGACGGCTGGCTGAGGAGCGCTGTCGCGGCGAGTACGTGGCCTACATCGTCGTCGCCTGGAACACGGCGTTCCCCTGGGCTAGCCCTGCGCCGACGCTTACCGACCTCACCGACCTCACCGGCTTTAATGTTTAATTAAGTTGTTTTATTTTAAATATGCATGTATTGTTTTTTTTCATGACACCGTCAAAGTGGGTCGGGTAAGCGTTAGGCGCATACGCCAATCCAAACCCGAAAGCAAATCGTCCGTGTCCGTCTAGCCAACCTAAACGGACAAAAGACGGAGACAAAATGGCTGTCTAATTGGGTCGGCCCGTTGAAGTTGAAGAAATATAAGAGTGTTTAGACCATTGTTTTAGTGATGTAAACACTCTCATATTTGTTTACAGAGGGAGTAATTGAGCTTATTTCTCTAGGGAGGGCTCGACGGTAATTTGGGTGGGATGGAGTGGTTAGATAGATTGGTTCACGGAGCTAGGGATGGCACCATTCATGCCCCTCGACCAGCTTATAACAAGTGACCCCAATCATCACTTTCCCCCACACACAAAGGCACAGTAGAGAAGCTCCAGATTCAGGTTCAGCTTCTCCATAGCAATGGCTGGCACCGGCAGCACCTGGCTCCTGGTGTGTTTCCTCGCCTCTCCAACTCAATTTCCTTGTTTCCTACTCCATCTTCGTTTTCCTCTCCCCTCTTTGGACATGTTTTGCTTCTTCACTTGCTGTATCGATGCGATCT
Source organism: Triticum aestivum (assembly GCF_018294505.1). Lineage (NCBI taxonomy): Eukaryota > Viridiplantae > Streptophyta > Magnoliopsida > Poales > Poaceae > Triticum > Triticum aestivum. The sequence continues at coordinate 358,155,814 of NC_057806.1, read as the reverse complement.
ATGCAATTCATATTAGAAGAAATTGGTTTGGGTGATTGGTATTTGGTTGTTCTGAAATCCTTGAGGTGATCTCTTTCTTTGACAAGATTTTCTTGCTTAATTGATCACACAGCTGGAGCAGAAGGGAGCTGGGCCGGGAGCAAGGAGCTCCCACGCGATCACGCTCGTCGGCGGCACGGCCTACTCCTTCGGCGGCGAGTTCACGCCGCGCCTGCCCGTGGACAACACCATGTACGCCTTCGACCTCAAGGCCCAGTCCTGGTCCGCCCTCGACGCGGCCGGCGAGGTGCCCCCGCCGCGCGTCGGCGTCACCATGGCCTCCGTCGGCGCCACGGTGTTCGTCTTCGGCGGCCGCGACAAGGACCACACGGAGCTCAACGAGCTCTACTCCTTCGACACGGCCACCAGCACCTGGACCCTGCTCTCCTCCGGCGACCACGGCCCGCCGCACCGGAGCTACCACTCCATGGTGGCCGACGGCGAGGGGAGCCACGTGTACGTCTTCGGCGGCTGCGGCAACGCCGGCAGGCTGAACGACCTGTGGGCCTACGACGTCACCGCCGGGCGCTGGGAGGAGCTGCCTTCGCCGGGGGCGGCCTGCCCTCCCCGCGGCGGGCCCGGGCTGGCGTTCGCCGGCGGGAAGGTGTGGGTGGTGTACGGGTTCTCCGGGGACGCGGAGCTCGACGACGTGCACTCCTACGACCCGGCCACCGGCGAGTGGGCCGTGGTCGACACCACCGGCGACAAGCCCACCCCGCGGAGCGTGCTCTGCGCCGCCGGGGTCGGGAAGCACGTGGTGGTGTTCGGCGGCGAGGTGGACCCCAGCGATCTCGGCCACCTCGGCGCCGGCAAATTCTCCGCCGAGGCCTTCGTGCTAAACACCGACACCGGCGCGTGGACCAGGCTGGATGACGCCGGGTCTGGCCACCACCCCGGTCCTCGGGGTTGGTGCGCGTTCTCGGCGGGGGCGCTTGACGGCCGGCGAGGCATGCTTGTCTACGGCGGCAACTCGCCGACGAACGACCGGCTTGGCGACATGTTCCTCTTCACTCCGCTTCTAGCTTGAGCCAGCAGGCCAGCTAGGCGGTGCCCGCAGCTCTGTGTGCAATTGGAGTGGTCTGTGACGAACTTGCTGCTGTGTGTCATAGTAGATGATTTGCATCTTGTGTTTACGTTGTGTATGTAATAAATGAAGAATAATACGGAGTACTACTCGTAGTAGTAATGATGAATTGGGTGTTTTACATTGCTATGCGAACTAAGATCTCATAGCTAATTCTAAATCCAAATGCTAATCTCTACTCTAATGGACGAGTTAATGAATAGTCTCCGCGGTTTAGTTTTTTTCGTCTTTCCTCTCACCACCCCCTCCCACCCTGGGTGGTCCATCAGTTTATTTTTCTCTCCACTCTTTATTACAATCAGAACTTTCCTAACGTATAACAAATCACAGATCTAACTTCCTTAAATTATGCAAATCAATCGATTTTTTTATTGGTTGAATTTATCTTAGGAAACAAATAACAGATTTTTCAGGAAACAAATAATACATTTTAATCTAACTTTCCTAACTTATCTAAATCAATCGATTTCTCTTATCTCTAATCCTAATGGATGAGTTGGTGAATAGTCTCCGCGGTTTATTTTCGCTGGGTTTTTTTCGTCTCTCCTCCCACCACCCCCTCCCACTCTGGTCCATCGGTTTATTTTTCTCTCCACTCTTTATTACAACCAGAACTTTCCTAACGTATAACAAATTACGAATCTAACTTCCTTAAATTATGCAAATCAATCGATTCCTTTTATTGGTTCAATTTGTCTTAGAAAACAAATAACAGATTTTCAGGAAACAAATAATACATTTTAATCTAACTTTTCTAACTTATCTAAACCAATCAATTTCTCTTATTAGTGAAATTTGTTTTAGGAAACAAATAACAGACACGTCACAACTTTTCTCCCAATAAATAGTTTCTTAACATTTGCAAACTTTCCTAATCAGACACATCACAAACGGGCAGGTACTGAGATCACGTTACCAAACAATAAAACCCAATTTGCATAGAAATCAGTCCAAAAATCCTAACTTTCCTAAATTTTTACCTTTCCTTGATAACAACCAATATTTCCTATGTTTTCCACCTATTGAAGGAAATCACCCCTCCATCGATATTAGCATTTTTTGGAATGAGATCTCCGGGTTATGATTTTTTTGCGATTCTTTCCAATTATGACCTCTCCTTCCACTCTGTCTCTTTCTCGCATAAACACCTCCACCACAGCCAGGTGACACCACCCCAGACCTCCTGCCTCTCCACACCTTCTCTGCCACCTCCTTCTCGCACTCCATTAACAATCCCTCCACCATATTTGTCCACGCCGGTGTCGAGGGCATGGCGCAGCAGCGTACCCGCGGTAGAGCATCGCATAGCAGCAGGAAGCAGGCGAGGCGAGCGGACCACAGTGGAGGGCAGAGATGCGGCCGGCGTGGCTGAGGGGGCGGCCGACAGAAGATGGCCACGATTGGAGGCGGTGCGAGGCAGGGGCGCGACAGCGGGGCGAGCGAAGGGATAGGCGGCAGCAGACGGGGCAAGCGTAGCCAGCGAGAGTGTGGCGCGTGGCCAGGGTGTGTGTCGCGCGGGGCACAGTGGTGTGGTGGCTGCGGCGAGCGCGACGGCAGCGGTGGACGCGACCGACGTGGTGTAGCATGGGCATGGGCATGGAGAGGGAGTGGCCCCGCGGGCGCGGAAGAAGAGCGGCATGCTCGGGCATGGGCGTGCATAGGAGCGGGCATGTGCCACGGGGTCAATCCGAGGAGCTCGGTGGCTACCCCTGCAATGGCCATGGCGGACGGCGGTTCTCGGCCACGGCGAAATACCTAACGAGAGCAAACGAGAGGGGAAACAGGGGAAAGGCAAGAAGAGATCATGCCGGTGTCAATGACGCCCTAGGGGAAGACATGGGAGCTCGGGGCGGCGCGGATCGAACAGCAATGTCGCGGTGGCCCAAGGTTGAGGAAGACGGCATCGATGTCGATGCGGTGGTGCTGGACTTGATCTAAATATATCGACTAAATAGGCTATGCTGATTGGCAGTAAAGTTGAGCTAGCACCGCTTGATTATGTTACATATAATCGCCAAGATCTCGTCAGGGGCATCATCTCTTTCATGTGCTTTACTGCATCACATATGTCGTGTCTCGACAGCAAAATTGTAGGAGTAACCGGTCCTGGTTGCACAACCTTTTGAATAAGAATAGGGCCAGGCAGATTAAGGAGTTCGCTGCCGTGAAGAGTTGGATTGCGTGATACCACCAATCAATTGTGCCATTCTTTTGTTTTTTAGGAGAAAACGACACGAGAGGCTTCTATTGCATTTAATTAACAAAAGGTATTAATGTTACATATTTACAAGAGGGGTGCCACTTGTTTGTTGTTTTGCCTCATTTGCTCTTAACGCGTTCCTACCTTCTGTCATGCGATGCCAAAGGCGTTCCAGGAGGCGTTGCGCATGATGAAACGTTGGTGAGTCACATGTGCACCAGGTCATCATGGCCTCCAATAGTACCACATGGTACGTTGAGGTTCACGCATCATTAACAGGTTGAATATGAAGTTATGTGAGTCATAAATTGGAGTGGCTCGTGATTTTGTATGTTAGCCCTTCCTTGTAGGTGCTTCTCAAGCTGGAGGACAACATATTAGTCAAGACATATGGATCCTCATTGATGTTTTATCTCTCGTCTGCACTTATTTTATTTGCTCCAATTCTATATATTGTCACGAGTAGATGAGGTGTAAGCATGTGCAATGTAGTTCCTTTTTCTATATATGGTGATTGATTTCTTCTTTGCTAACCCAACTAACGAATGGTAATCAATCTTCAAATACCAAAACCAAACATACAAGGCAACAATCAATTCACGTATCACAATCAGATTCTTCTTTAGTACCCAACTTAACTCACGGATGGTAATCAATCTCCAAACAAAGGAAACAATCACCGTCGTTTACCTCTCGCCAATGTTACGTAGAAATAACGCTGAGAATTTAGATGTATTGTTTGTCATGGAGCTGTGGCTGGCCGATTACATGAAATTAATTTCCTCAGTTGTGGTGGCAAATATAATACACATAATCCATATTGTTATGCACTAGCGCTTGTGCGTGTGAAATAGATGGATTATGGTCCCGTACCCAATAAGATGGATATGTGTATGTTAGAGAGAGAGAGAGAGGGGAGGGGGAGAGACAGTGAGGAAGATGGAAGGAGAGGGTGTGTGTGAGAGTTTGATGATAAAAAAGATCGTCAATGTCACTTAATATGTATGAGAATATTAAATGTAATATTAACATAATTGATATTGAACTCTTAAAGTTAATGTGCCCCATTGCAACGCACGGGCGTTCTTCGAGTGTACTTAGAGGCAGAGGACAGAAAGAAATTAAGATGAGGCGAAGACTTAAGCAAATATTTTTCTTTTATACAAATCGAAAGAGTCGATACACACTACGAACGAATAACCAAATACAGTGAAAATGTAGACATGTTTTAATCGGTTTTGCTATATCTCATGTGCCTGAAGTTTTGCCGAGTTTGACTGGTTGAGGAAAATTTTATTCGCGTCAGTCGCTTTTTCTAGTTCATCCGAGCTTGCCGGAGAAGGGGCATCCCCAATATCTACCTTAGAGCAAAGCCATTGCCCAACTATCTATCTTAGGAGCAAGCTATTACCCCATTATCTATCTTTAGGTGTGGTGGGGTGCAAGGGAATACACCAGAGTTCTTCATTGGTGTGGCATGACTTAGAGGGATGGCTGAGGCGGTGGCCAGCAACAACGGTGGGAGGAGGTTGAGGGGAGGGCACGGGGGGCGAGGGTACGCAGTAGTGCCCGCCGGCCGTGGGTGGTGGAGGTCGGCGGTTAGGGTGGGGCAGGCTGGGGGAGTCGTGAGGAGGAACAAGAAAGGGAGGAAGAAAATGAACAGTGCATGATCTATTTTGGACGGTTTGATGAAGATCTGATGGTCCATATAAAAATTGATGCAATCTTTCTTCAGGTAGTTGACAAATAGAAGCTACCTATTTCAATTGGAAAACAACCTAAAACATATCGATAAATATAACGAAGCTTTCAATGGCCAGCCGCCGCCAACGCGCTGTAGCTTAGGGTCTGTTTTATGCCTGGAGTGGTCGCGTGTGGTGTTCGTGTGTGTCTCTTCTTCGTGCCTAGGTGCTCGATCGAACCTGGCCACCCGGCGTCTCGACTTTGGACTGGTTCCTGGCCCAACACAGCCGACCCATTAGACCAGCGGCCAACCTCTTTCTGTTTGTAGCATTTTCTGCGAGCAGTACGAATTAGAGATAGTTGAGCTGATCGATGCATAGGTATAGATTTTTTTGCTCAAAATTAAGGTATCGCAGCCGCCATACCCTGCCCACTAGAGTCCTCTGCCACTGAATGTACTAACGTCAACTCTAGACATTTTGCACCTCTGTCTGCATCGACCGTTCGTGATTGGCATGCACGAATCTCAACGTGGGGCAGTGATACGTCTCCAACGTATCTATAATTTTTGATTGTTCCATGCTATTATATTATCTGTTTGGATGTTTTATATGCATTAATATGCTATTTTATGTTATTTCGGGGACTAACCTATTAACCTAGAGCCTAGTGCTAGTTTCTGTTTTTTCCTTGTTTTAGAGTTTCGCAGAAAATGAATACCAAGCGGAGTCCAAACGGAATAAAACTTTCGCGATGATTTGTCTTGGACCAGAAGACATCCAGAGGACTTGGAGTGCAAGTCAGAGAAGCCAGGAGGCGGCCACAAGGACGGAGGGCGTGCCCAGGGGGGTAGGGCGCGCCCCCTACCCTTGTAGGCCCCTCGTGACTCCACCGACCTATTTCTTCTGCCTATATATTCTCATATATCCCAAAACCAACAGAGAGAGCCACGAAAACACTTTTCCACCGCCGCAACCTTCTGTACCCGTGAGATCCCATCTAGGGGCCTTTTTTGGCGTCCTGCTGGAGGGGGATTCGATCAGGGAGGGCTTCTTCGTCAACACCATTGTCCTTCCGATGAAGCGTGAGTAGTTTACCTCAGACCTACGGGTCCATAGCTAGTAGTTAGATGGCTTCTTCTCTCTCTCTCTCTTTGATTCTCAATACCATGTTCTCCTCAACGTTTTTGGAAATCTATTTGATGTAATACTTTTTTGCGGTGTGTTTGCCGAGATCCGATGAATTGTGGATTTATGATCAGCTTATCTATGAATATTATTTTGAATCTCCTCTGAATTCTTATATGCATGATTTGATATCTTTGCAAGTCTCTTCGAACTATCAATTTGGTTTGGCCAACTAGATTGGTTTTTCTTGCAATGGGAGAAGTGCTTAGCTTTGGGTTCAATCTTGCGGTGTCCTTTCCCAGTGACAGCAGGGGCAGCAAGGCACGTATTGTATTGTTGCCATCGAGGATAAAAAGATGGGGTTTTCATCATATTGCTTGAGTTAATTCCTCTACATCATGTCATCTTGCCTAATGTGTTACTCCATTCTTTATGAACTTAATACTCTAGATGCATGCTGGATAGCGGTCGATGTGTGGAGTAATAGTAGTAGATGCATAATTGTTTCTGTCTACTTGACACGGACGTGATGCCTATATTCATGATCATTGCCTTAGATATCGTCATAACTTTGCTCTTTTCTATCAATTGCTCGGCAGTAATTTGTTCACCCACCGTAATATTTTCTATCTTCAGAGAAGCCTCTAGTGAAACCTATGGCCCCCGGATCTATTTTCAATCATATAAGTTTCCGATCTACAATTTTAGTTTCTGATTTACTTCCTTTGTGATCTTTTACTTTCCGATCTATAAACCAAAAATACCAAAAATATTTACTTTACCGTTTATCTATCTCTATTAGATCTCACTTTTGTGAGTAACCGTGAAGGGATTGACAACCCCTTTCTCGCGTTGGGTGCAAGTTGTTTGATTGTTTGTGCAGGTATTCGGTGACTTGTTTGTTGTCTCCTACTGGATTGATACCTTGGTTCTCAAACTGAGGGAAATACTTACTCTACTTTGCTGCATCACCCTTTCCTCTTCAAGGGAAAAACCAAAGCAATCTCAAGAAGTAGCAGGAAGAATTTCTGGAGCCGTTGTTGGGGAGATTGCTACCTCTTGAGCACTTCGTTGGATTTCCTTGAAGAGGAAAGGATGATGCAGCAAAGTAGCATAAGTATTTCCCTCAGTTTTTAGAACCAAGATATCAATCCAATAGGAGGCTACACGCGAGTCCCTCGTACCTGCAAAAAACAAATAACTCCTCGCAACCAACGCGATAACGGGTTGTCAATCCCTTCACGGTCACTTACGAGAGTGAGATCTGATAGATATGATAGAATGATATTTTTGGCATTTTTGTGATAAAGATGCAAAGTAAAATAAAAGCAAAGGAAATAACTAAGTATTGGAACATTAATATGATGAAGATAGACCCGGGGGCCATAGGTTTCACTAGTGGCTTCTCAAGAGCATAAGTATTTTATGGTGGGTGAATGAATTACTGTTGAGCAATTGACAGAATTGAGCATAGTTATGAGAATATCTAGGTATGATCATGTATATAGGCATCACGTCCGAGACAAGTAGACCGACTCCTCCGTGCATCTACTACTATTACTCCACTCATCGACCGCTATCCAGCATGCATCTAGAGTATTAAGTTCATGAAAATAAAGTAACGCCTTAAGCAAGATGACATGATGTAGAGGGATAAATTCATGCAATATGATAAAACCCCATCTTGTTATCCTCGATGGCAACAATACAATACATGCCTTGCTGCCCCTACTGTCACTGGGAAAGGACACCGCAAGATCGAACCCAAAGCTAAGCACTTCTCCCATTGCAAGAAAGATCAATCTAGTAGGCCAAACCAAACTGATAATTCGAAGAGACTTGCAAAGATAACCAATCATACATAAAAGAATTCAGAGAAGATTCAAATATTGTTCATAGATAATCTTGATTATAAACCCACAATTCATCGGTCTCAACAAACACACCGCAAAAAGAAGATTACATCGAATAGATCTCCACAAGAGAGGGGGAGAACATTGTATTGAGATCCAAAAAGAGAGAAGGAGCCATCTAGCTAATAACTATGGACCCGAAGGTCTGAGGTAAACTACTCACACTTCATCGGAGAGGCTATGGTGTTAATGTAGAAGCCCTCTGTGATGGATGCCCCCTCCAGCGGAGGTCCGGAAAAGGCCCCAAGATGGGATCTCGTGGATACAGAAAGTTACGACGGTGGAATTAGGGTTTTGGCTCCATATCTGATCGTTTGGGTGTACGTAGACATATATAGGAGGAAGGAGTACGTCGGTGGAGCAACAGGGGGCCCACGAGGCTGGAGGGCGCGCCCCCTACCTCGTGGCCTCCTCCTTTATTTCTTGGCATAGGGTCCAAGTCTCTTGGATCATGTTCGTTCCGAAAATCACGTTCCTGAAGGTTTCATTCCGTTTGGACTGCGTTTGATATTCCTTTTCTTTGAAACCCTAAAATAGGCAAAAAAACAACAATTCTGCGATGGGCCTCTGGTTAATAGGTTAGTCCAAAAAATAATATAAAAGTGGCTAATAAAGCCCAATAATGTCCAAAACAGTAGATAATATAGCATGGAGTAATAAAAAATTATAGATATGTTGGAGACGTATCAAGCATCCCCAAGCTTAATTCCTGCTCGTCCTCGAGTAGGTAAATGATAAAAAAGATAATTTTTGATGTGGAGTGCTACTTTGCATAATTTCAATGTAATTCTTCTTAATTGTGGTATGAATATTCAGATTCGAAAGATTCAAGATAAAAGTTCATATTGACTTAAAAATAATAATACTTCAAGCATACTAACTAAGCAATTATGTCTTCTCAAAATAACATGGCCAAACAAAGTTCATCCCTACAAAATCATATAGTTAGTCATGCTCCATTTTCGTCACACAAGAATGCTCTCATCATGCACAACCCCGATGACAAGCCAAGAAATTGTTTCATACTTTAGTAATCTCAAACCTATAAACATTCACGCAATATATGAGTGCAAGCCATGGATATAGCACTATGGGTGGAATAGAATTTGATGATGGGGGTTATGTGGAGAAGACAAAAAAGGAGAAAGTCTCACATCAACGAGGCTAATCAATGGGCTATGGAGATGCCCATCGATTGATGTTAATGCAAGGAGTAGGGATTGCCATGAAACAGATGCACTAGAGCTATAAATGTATGAAAGCTCAACAAAAGAAACTAAGTGGGTGTGCATCCAACTTGCTTGCTCACGAAGACCTAGGGAACTTGAGGAGGCCCATTGTTGGAATATACAAGCCAAGTTCTATAATGAAAAATAACCACTAGTATATGAAAGTGACAAACAAAAGACTCTCTATCATGAAGATTATGGGCTACTTTGAAGCACAAGTGTGGCAAAGGATAGTAGCATTGTACCTTCTCTCTTTCTCTCTCTCTCTCTCTATTGGGCCTTCTCTTTTTTATGGCCATTCTCCTTTTTTTAATTCCTCACTTGGGACAATGCTCTAGAAAATGATGATCATCACACTTCTATTTATTTACAACTCAATGATTACAACTCGATGCTAGAACAAAAGATGACTCTATATGAATGCCTCCGGCGGTGTACCGGGATATGCAATGATCCAAGAGTGACATGTATGAAAGAATTATGAACGGTGGCTTTGCCACAAATACTATGTCAACAACATGATCATGCTAAGCAATATGACAATGATGAATGTGTCATGATGAACGGAATGGTGGAAAGTTGCATGGCAATATATCTCGGAATGGCTATGGAAATGCCATAATAGGTAGGTATGGTGGCTGTTTTGAGGAAGATGTAAGGAGGTTTATGTGTGAAAGAGCGTATCATATCACGTGGTTTGGATGCACCAGCGAAGTTTGCACCAACTCTCAATGTGAGAAAGGGCAATGCACGGTACCGAAGAGGCTAGCAATGATGGAAGGGTGAGAGTGCGTATAATCCATGGACTCAACATTAGTCATAAAGAACTCACATACTTATTGCAAAAATCTACAAGTCATCAAAAACCAAGCACTACACGCATGCTCCTAGGGGGATAGATTGGTAGGAAAAGACCATCGCTCGTCCCCGACCGCCACTCATAAGGAGGACAATCCATGAACACCTCATGTTTCAAATTTGTTACATAACGTTTACCATACGTGCATGCTATGAGACTTGCAAACTTCAACACAAGAATTTCTCAAATTCACAACTACTCAACTAGCACGACTTTGATATTATTACCTCCATATCTCAAAACAATCATCAAGCATCAAACTTCTCTTAGTATTCAAAACATTCATAAGAAATAATTACTAATCTTGAATACCTAGCATATTAGGATTATTTAAGCAAATTACCATGATATTTAAGACTCTCAAAATAATCTAAGTGAAGCATGAGATATCAATAGTTTCTATAAAACAAATCCACCACCGTGGTCTTAAAAGATATAAGTGAAGTACTAGAGCAAAACTATATAACTCAAAAAGATATAAGTGAAGCACATATGGTATTCTAACAAATTCCAAATCATGTATGGCTCTCTCAAAAGGTGTGTACAACAAGGATGATTGTGGTAAGCTAAAAAGCAAACCCTCAAATCATACAAGACGCTCCAAGCAAAACACATATCATGTGGTGAATAAAAATATAGCTCCAAGTAAAGTTACCGTTAGAAGTAGACGAAAGAGGGGATGCCTTCCGGGGCATCCCCAAGCTTTGGATTCTAGGTGTCCTTAGATTATCTTGGTGTGCCATGGGAATCCCCAATCTTAGGCTCTTTCCACTCCTTGTTCCATAATCCATCATATCTTTACCCAAAACTTGGAAACTTCACAACACAAAACTTAAAGTAAAAAATCTCGTGAGCTCCGTTAGTGAAAGAAAACAAAAGACCATTTCAAGGTACTGTAATGAACTCATTATTTATTTATATGGGTGTTATACCTACTGTATTCCAACTTCTCTATGGTTTATGAACTATTTTACTAGCCATTGATTCATCAAAATAAGCAAACAACACACGAAAAACAGAATCTATCAAAAACAGAACAGTCTGTAGTAATCTGTAGCTAGCGCAAGATCTGGAACCACAAAAAAATCTAAAATAAATTGCGGGACGTGAGTAATTTATCTATTAATTATCTGCAAAAATAATTAACTAAATAGCACTTTCCAAATAAAAATGGCAGCATTTCTCGTGAGCGCTAAAGTTTCTGTTTTTTACAGCAAGTTCAACAAGACTTTCCCCAAGTCTTCCCAACGGTTCTACTTGGCACAAACACTAATTAAACACAAAAAACACAACCAAAACAGAGGTTATATAAATTATTTATTACTAAACAGGAGCAAAAATCAAGGAATTAAAATAAAATTGGGTTGCCTCTCAACAAGCGCTATCGTTTAACGCCCCTAGCTAAGCATAAAAAGCAAGGATAGATCTAGGTATTGCCTTCTTTGGTAGGCAATCCATAAGTGGCTCTCATAATAGATTCATAAGGTAATTTAATTTTCTTTCTAGGAAAGTGTTCCATGCTTTTCCTTAAAGGAAATTGGTATCTAATATTTCCTTCCTTCATATCAATAATTGCACCAATCGTTCTAAGGAAAGGTCTACCAAGAATAATAGGACATGAAGGATTGCAATCTATGTCAAGAACGATAAAATCTATGGACACATAATTCCTATTTGAAACAATAAGAACAACATTAATTCTTCCCATAGGTTTCTTAATAGTGTAATCCGCAAGGTGCAAGTTTAGAGAGCAATCATCAAAATCATGGGAACCTAACAAATCACACAAAGTCTTTGGAATCGTGGAAACACTAGCACCCAAATCACACAAAGCATAGCATTCATGATCTTTAATCTTAATTTTAATAGTTGGTTCCCACTCATGATAAAGTTTTCTAGGGATAGAAACTTCCAACTCAAGTTTTTCTTCATAAGATTGCATCAAGGCATCAACGATATGTTTACTAAATGCTTTATTTTGACTATAAGCATGAGGAGAATTTAGCACGGATTGCAACAAGTAAATACAATCAATCAAAGAGCAATTTTCATAATTAAATTCCTTGAAATCCAAAATAGTGGGTTTAGCAACATCTAGGGTTTTAATTTCTTCAATCCCACTTTCATCAAATTTAACATCAAGATCTAAAAACTCTGAATTTTTGGAACGCCTTCTAGGTAAATGTGGATCATATTCGGTCCCATCATTATCAAGATTCATATTGCAAAACAAGGATTTAATAGGGGACACATCAATAACTTTTAGATCTTCATATTTATTTTCATAGGAACTAGAAGAACACGCTCTTATAAAGGCATCTTTCTTAGCACGCATCCTAGCGGTTCTTTCTTTGCACTCATCAATGGAAATTCTCATGGCTTTGAGAGACTCATTGATATCATGCTTAGGAGGAATAGATCTAAGTTTCAAAGAATCAACATCAAGAGAAATTCTATCAACGTTCCTAGCCAAATCATCAATCTTAAGCAATTTTTCTTCAATCAAAGCATTGAAATTCTTTTGCGAAGTAATAAATTCTTTAATATTAGATTCAAAATCAGAGGCATCTTACTATAATTTCCACAAGAATTGTTATAGGAATCACCATAATTATTAGAGGGATTACTAGGATACGACCTAGGATTAAAATTTCCTCTATACGCATTCTTACCAAAATTGTTCCTACCAACAAAATTCACATCCATAGATTCATTATTATTCTCAATCAAAGTAGACAAGGGCATATCATTAGGAGCAAAATAAACACTCTTACGAGCAAATAATTTCGTAAGTTCATCCATCTTTCCACTCAAAATATTAATTTCTTCTATCGCATGCACCTTTTTATTAGTAGATCTTTCAGTATGCCATTGAGAATAATTAACCATAATATTATCTAGGAGTTTAGTAGCTTCTCCTAAAGTGATTTCCATAAAAGTGCCTCCCGCGGCCGAATCTAAAAGATTTCTAGAAGCAAAATTCAATCCGGCATAAACATTTTGTATAATCATCCACAAATTCAAACCATGAGTAGGGCAATTACGTATCATTAATTTTATCCTCTCCCAAGATTGTGCAACATGTTCATGATCAAGTTGCTTAAAATTCATAATATCGTTTCTAAGGGAGATGATCTTAGCGGGAGGAAAAATACTTAGATATAAAAGCATCTTTGCACTTGTTCCAAGAATCAATACTATTTTTAGGCAAAGACGGAAACCAAGCTTTAGCATGATCTCTAAGCGAAAAAGGAAATAGCTTCAATTTAAGAATATCATTATCCACATCTTTCTTCTTTTTCATATCACACAAATCAACGAGCTATTTAGATGGGTAGCGGCATCTTCACTAGGAAGGCCGGAAAACGGATCTTTCATGACAAGATTCAGTAAAGCGGCATTAATTTCACAAGATTTAGCATCGATAAGAGGAGCAATCGGAGTGCTAATAAAGTCATTGTTGTTGGTATTGGTAAAGTCACACAATTTAGTGTTATCTTGAGCCATCGTGACAAGCAAGCAATCCAACACACAAGCAAACAAAAAGCAAGCGGGCAAAAAGAGGCAAATAGAGAAAGAGAGGGAGGATAGAGAGAGATAGGGTGAATAAAATGGCAAGGGTGAAGTGGGGGAGAGGAAAACAAGAGGCAAATGGCAAATAATGTAATGCGGGAGATAAGGGTATGTGATGGGTACTTAGTATGTTCACTTTTGCGTAGACTCCCCGGCAACGGCGCCAGAAATTCTTCTTGCTACCTCTTGAGCACTGCCTTGGATTTCGTTGAAGAGGAAAGGATGATGCAGCAAAGTAGCATAAGTATTTCCCTCAGTTTTGAGAACCAAGGTACCAATCCAGTAGGAGGCTACGCGCGAGTCCCTCGTACCCGCACAAAACAAATAACTCCTCGCAACCAACGCGATAAGGGGTTGTCTGTGACGCCCGGATAGTTAAGCTACAGTGAACCTCCGCTAATGATGCCACGTCACCTCGGATTACTGTTTATAAACTCGCGCCAGTTCGAAACCTAGTTCAAACTTTAAAAATTAAGCAAACAATAAAAGTTTTCAAATCTTAAAACTAAAATGTTCGGGCTGTGCCAAAAATGGCATAGGTAATTATAGTACAGAAAACACATTCTATAAAATGCCTAAATACTTTTAAATGAAATAAAACAGAAAAGAAAACTAACAAAAAAAAGAGGAAAAGAAAACCCCCCAGGCCAACTGGGCCTTGGCCCAACCAGCTGGCCACCAGGCCGACTAGGCCGGCCCGTCCCCACTCCCCCATAACCCCCTCCACTCCT
>NC_057806.1:358140806-358141320 GCF_018294505.1 Triticum aestivum | reverse complement strand
GCAGCTGACGCCCCCGTCGCCGCGTCGCAGCTCGCCGTCGTCCGTGCCCCGCTGACCGCCACCACCTCGACCCCGCGCCCCCTCTCCTTCCACGCGGCGCTGCCCGACCCGAAGCCGCTCGTCGTCCCGACCCCATCGCTCGCGCTGTCGCCATCGCCGGATCGCCGGCGTCACCTCGCCCCGACGCCCGTCCGCGCGCCGCCTTGTCGCCCTCCACCCCGGATCTGGAACTGGGGCTCGGCCTCGATGCCGCCGCTGCTCGGGGCCCCCCCTCGTGGAACCACGACGCCGCCGGACTGCTTCCCCGTCCATTCCCCGCCGGCTTCCTCGCGCCTCGTCGATGAACCCCTGCACCGGGGGTATGACCCCATCTCCCCCTACCCCTTCCCCTACACCGTCTGCGCCGACGCCGCTTCGCCTGGCTGGCCGCGTCCGCCAGCGGCTCCACCCCGTTCCCTCCGCCCCGTCGCGCCTTCCCGGCCGGCCGTGGCCACCGACCGCACTGCTAGCCGCG
>NC_057806.1:358139697-358140654 GCF_018294505.1 Triticum aestivum | reverse complement strand
GCCAGGCGCCAGGGCCGCGCCCTCGCTCCCCGCACCCGCCTCACCTTCGCTCCGGCGCACCCACGCGCCCGTCCCGTCGCCTCGGGTCCGCTCCGATGGGCACCCGCTGCCCAGCACCCGCTCGGGTGACATCCGCACCCGAGCGCCCGAACCCGATAGGCCCCTATGGGCCTATGACAGATAGGGCCCACGCCCAGAACGTATTGAAAAAATAATAATAAATAAAAATAGAAATAATTAATTTAAGAAATAATTAACTTAATTAATTGTGATTAATTAAATTAACCTACTAATTAAACCAATTACACAGTAGTTACCTAATTAACCTGATCTGTTAATTAGTTAATTTAGTAGTCAATGACAGTGGGGCCCACCCCCCTAATTCATATTAATTAGGATAACTAAATTGTTTAATTAAAATGTGTCACTGACCAGTGGGACCCATTGGTCAGGTTGACCAGTCAACTCTGTTGACTGCTGATGTCAGCATGACATCATGCTGATGTCATTAAATCATTTTCGAATTAATTAAATCTCAGAAATTAATAAAATCTTTAGAAAATCATATCTTTTAATCCGTAACTCGGATTAAAATATTTTCAACATGAAAGTTACTCAGAGCGACGAGATGATTCCGGATACGCAGCCCGTTCGTCCACCACACACCCCTAACATATCAAACACGCAACTTTCCCCCTCCGGTTCATCTGTCCGAAAACCCGAAACACCGGGAATACTTTCCCGGATGCTTTCCCCCTTCGTCGGTATCACCTACTACCGCGTTAGAACACGTCTAGCTCTGCTTGTTGTCCTGTTATGCACTTGCTTGCTATGTATTTACTGTTTCTCCCCCCTCTTCTCTCCGGTAGACCCCGTGACGATGCTGATGCCCCTGTGGTCGACTACATCACCGACGACCCCTCTCTCTTGCCAGAGCAACCAGGCAAGCCCCCCCTT
>NC_057806.1:358104653-358139553 GCF_018294505.1 Triticum aestivum | reverse complement strand
ACCAGATATCGCCTATTCTCCTCTATACTGCTTGCATTAGAGTAGTGTAGCATGTTACTGCTTTCCGTTAATCCTATTCTAATGCATAGCCTGTCATTGTTGCTACAGTCATTGATACCTTACCCGCAATCCTAGATGCTTAGTATAGTATGCTAGTTTATCATTATTGGCCCTACACTCTTGTCCGTCTGTCATGCTATACTACTGGGCCGTGATCACTTCGGGAGGTGATCACGGGCATATACGATATACTTTACACAGTTACATTACCTGTGATACTGTTCGGAGATGGGGGCTGAAGGGGCAGGTGGCTCCATCCCGGTAGAGGTGGGCCTGGGTTCCCGACGGCCCCCGACTGTTACTTTGAGGCGAAGCGGCAGGACAGGTTGAGACCACCTAGGAGACAGGTGGGCCTGGCCCTGGTCGGCGTTCGCGGATATTTAACACGCTTAACGAGATCTTGGTATTTGATCTGAGTTGGCTACGAGCCTATACGCACTAACCATCTACGCGGGAGTAGTTATGGGTATCCCGGCGTCGTGGTATCAGCCGAAGCCTTCTTGACGTCAGCGACTAAGTGGCGCGCGCCGGGTTGGACTGCGTTAACGCAACTTCCTTTGTAATGGAGGTTGCTAGGTCTGCTCACCGGCCGCGTACGCAACGTGCAGGTGTGCTAAGGGCGATGGGCCCAGACCCCTGTGCGCTTAGGTTTAGACCGGCATGCTGACCTCTCTGTTGTGCCTAGGTGGGGCTGCGACGTGTTGATCTTTCGCGGCCGGGCATGACCCAGGAAAGTGTGTCCGGCCAAATGGGATCGAGCGTGTTGGGTAAGTTGGTGCACCCCTGCAGGGAAGTTAATCTATTCGAATAGCCATGATCTTCGGTAACAGGACGACTTGGAGTTGTACCTTGACCTTATGACAACTAGAATCGGATACTTAATAAAACACACCCTTCCAAGTTCCACAGACAACCCGATGATCGTTTTTCCACAGGGCGACGAGGGGAGGATCGCCGGGTAGGGTTATGCTATGCGATGCGACTGGAGATGCTACTAGAGATGCTACTTGGAGATGCTACTTGGAGGACTTCAATCTACTCTCTTCTACGTTCTGCGAGACGGAGGCTGCCATAAGCGTAGTCTTCAATAGGACTAGCTATCCCCCTTTTATTCTGGCATTCTGCAGTTCAGTCCACCGATATGGCCTCCTTACACATATACCCATGCATATGTAGTGTAGTTCCTTGCTTGCGAATACTTTGGATGAGTACTCATGGTTGCTTTCTCCCCCCTTTTTCCCCCTTTCCTTTCTTTCTGGTTGTCGCAACCAGACGCTGGAGTCCAGGAGCCAGACGCCACCGTCGACGACGACCCCTACTACACCGGAGGTGCCTACTACTACGTGCAACCCGCTGACGACGACCAGGAGTAGTTAGGAGGATCCCAGGCAGGAGGTCTGCGCCTCTTTCGATCTGTATCCCAGTTTGTGCTAGCCTTCTTAAGGCAAACTTGTTTAACTTATGTCTGTACTCAGATATTGTTGCTTCCGCTGACTCGTCTTTGATCGAGCACTTGTATTCGAGCCCTCGAGGCCCCTGGCTTGTATTATGATGCTTGTATGACTTATTTATGTTTTAGAGTTGTGTTGTGATATCTTCCTGTGAGTCCTTGATCTTGATCGTACACAATGCGTGCATGATTAGTGTACGATCGAATCGGGGGCGTCACAAGTTGGTATCAGAGACGACTGCCTGTAGGAATCCCCCTTTCCAACTCCTTGGCCGAAGTTGAGTCTAGTCGATGAAAATTGTTTTACTAACTTGGCTGTGCGGCCCATGGGCCCACGTCGCCAATTGGGTGGTATTAGGATCTTTTACTCCTCGACCTTTACTCTGGGACTCTGAGCTCTCTTCTATTCGGGTTAAATGATTTTGCTAAAAACAAAACTAACTTTAGGTTCTCGCAAGTACTTTCTCCCGGAGAGCCACTTGTTACCGATGACCGCCTGCTGCACCAGAAGATTCCGAAGATACTCTACGATGTGCTCTCGAGACTATGTGCCATCGCTTTTGCAATTCACTTCCATCGATAAATCCCTCTGGATAACTACTTACACCTATCGTTCATATTGTCATCCCCAGTTGCTCTTGTTATTACAAGATGTCCTGAAATACTCTTCGCTATTCCGAGAATTCTTTACGCTTACTGCCCTGCAGTTCCTTGCTGCATGAATACCCCTACGGATAATTACTCGCGCTTGCCGAGTATCCGCTCATCCCCAGTTGTTCTTGTGTTTCACAAAAGTCTTCAAAATAATATTCGATCTTCCGAAAATCCTCTGGAGCCTTTGGCTCTTGAAATTCTTGCTTGCTGCCCCTACAGTCACTGAGAAAGGACACCACAAGATCGAACCCAAAGCTAAGCACTTCTCCCATTGCAAGAAAGATCAATCTAGTAGGCCAAACCAAACTGATAATTTGAAGAGACTTGCAAAGATAACCAATCATACATAAAAGAATTCAGAGAAGATTCAAATATTGTTCATAGATAATCTTGATCATAAACCCACAATTCATCGGTCTCAACAAACACACTGCAAAAACAAGATTACATCGAATAGATCTCCACAAGAGAGGGGGAGAACATTGTATTGAGATCCAAAAAGAGAGAAGCCATCTAGATAATAACTATGGACCCAAAGGTCTGAGTTAAACTACTCACACTTCATCGGAGAGGCTATGGTGTTGATGTAGAAGCCCTCCATGATGGATGCCCCCTCCGGTGGAGCTCCGGAACAGGCCCCAAGATGGGATCTCGTGGATACAGAAATTTACGGCGGTGGAATTAGGGTTTTGGCTCCGTATCTGATCGTTCGGGGGTACGTAGATATATATAGGAGGAAGGAGTACGTCGGTGGAGCAACAGGGGACCCACGAGGGTGGAGGGCGCGCCTGGGGGGTCGTAGGCGTGCCCCCTACCTCATGGCCTCCTCCTTTATTTCTTGACATAGGGTCCAAGTCTCCTGGATCATGTTCGTTCCGAAAATCACGTTCCCGAAGGTTTCATTCCGTTTGGACTCCGTTTGATATTCCTTTTCTTCGAAACCCTAAAATAGGCAAAAAAAACATCAATTCTGGGCTGGGCCTCCGGTTAATAGGTTAGTCCCAAAAATAATATAAAAGTGGATAATAAAGCCCAATAATGTCCAAAACAGTAGATAATATAGAATGGAGTAATAAAAAATTATAGATACCTTGGAGACGTATCAGAGATCTACGCCAAGTCAAGATGTACCAAGTACCCATCATAAACTCTCATCTCTTGCATTACATTATTCGCCATTCGCCTCTCCGCCACTTCTAAAATGATTTTCGAAAAGATTCGCCTTTTCTTTGCCCCTCTTCCATTCGTCTTCTTCGTTTGCTTTTTGTGTACTCGTGTGTTGGATTGCTTGCTTTGTCATGATGGCTCAAGAGAATACCAAATTGTGTGACTTTTCCAAGACCAATAATAATGATTTTATTAGTACTTCGATTGCTCCCGCTACTAATGCGGAATCTTATGAAATTAATGCCATTTGCTGAATCTTGTTATGAAAGATCAATTTTCCGGCCTTCCTAGTGAAGATGTTGCATCCCATCTAAACAATTTCGTTGATTTGTGTGATATGCAAAAGAAAAAATATGTGGATAATTATATTGTTAAATTGAAGCTATTTCCGTTCTCCCTTTGAGATCGTGCTAAAACTTGGTTTTCATCTTAGCCTAAAAATAGTATTGATTCATGGAATAAGTGTAATGATGCTTTTATTTCCAAGTATTTTGCTCCCGCTAAGATCATCTCCCTTAGGAACGATATTATGAATTTTAAGCAACTTGGTCATGAACATGTTGCACAATCTTGGGAGAGGATGAAATTGATGATAAGAAATTGCCCTACTCATGGTTTGAATTTGTGGATGATTATACAAAAAAATTTATGCCGGACTGAATTTTGCTTCTAGAAATCTTTCAGATTCGGCCGTGGGAGGTACTTTTATGGAAATTATTTTAGGAGAAGCTACAAAACTCCTAGATAATATTATGGTTAATTATTCTCAATGGCATACCGAAAGATCTTCCACTAGTAAAAAAGTGCATGCGATTGAAGAGATTAATGTTTTGAGTGAAAGGATGGACGCGCTTATGAAATTATTTGCTAGAAAGAGTGCTCCTATTGATCCTAATGATATGCCTTTGTGTACTCTGATTGAGAATAATAATGAATCTATGGATGTGAATTTTGTTGGTAGGAACAATTTTGGTAATAACGCGTATAGAGGTAATTTCAATCCTAAGCCGTTTCCTAGTAATTCCTATAATAATTATGGTAATTTCTACAACAATTCTTATGGAAATTATAATAAGATGCCTATGATTTTGAGAATAGTGTTAAAGAATTTATGAGTTTGCAAAAGAATTTCAATGCTTTGATTGAAGAAAAATTGCTTAAGATTGATGATTTGGCTAGGACCGTGGATATAATATCTCTTGATGTTGATTCTTTGAAACTTAGATCTATTCCACCCAAG
This sequence comes from Triticum aestivum, assembly GCF_018294505.1. NCBI lineage: Eukaryota > Viridiplantae > Streptophyta > Magnoliopsida > Poales > Poaceae > Triticum > Triticum aestivum. Next base: position 358,134,982 of record NC_057806.1, on the reverse strand, counting down.
CATGATATCAATGAGTCTCTCAAAGCTATGAGAATTTCCATTGATGAGTACTGTCGGTGTCAAAACCGGCGGATCTCGGGTAGGGGGTCCCGAACTGTGCTTCTAAGGTGGATGGTAACAGGAGGCAAGGGACATGATGTTTACCCAGGTTCGGGCCCTCTTGATGGAGGTAATACCCTACGTCCTGCTTGATTGTTCTTGATGATGTGAGTATTACAAGAGTTGATCTACCACGAGATCGTAGAGGCTAAACCCTAGAAGCTAGCCTATGGTATGATTGTATGTTGTCCTACGGACTAAACCCTCCGGTTTATATAGACACCAGAGGGGGCTAGGGTTACACAAGATCGGTTACAAGGGAGGAGATATACAAATCTGTATTGCCTAGCTTGCCTTCCACGCCAAGGAGAGTCCCATACGAACACGGGACGAAGTCTTCAATCTTGTATCTTCATAGTCCAACAGTCCAGCCAAAGTATATAGTCCGGCTGTCTGGAGACCCCCTTAGTAGCCCCTGAACCAGGCTTCAATGACGACGAGTCCGGCGCGCAGTATTGTCTTCGGCATTGCAAGGCGGGTTCTTCTCCAAATACTTCATGGAAGATTTTTGAACACAAGGATAGTGTCCGGTCTTGCAAAACAAGTTCCACACCCCACCGTAGAGAGAATAATATTTCCACAAATTTAATTTGCTGACACGTTTAGCAACGTCACATCATGGCCTGATTCTTATCTAAACTGTTTTTCTCAACCAGCGATGCGCATATTGCGAGGTGGTTTTTCTGCCACGTCTTGTCAAAGCAGAGATCGTGTCCCCCTTATTACGGTATTCTCATCAATACGGACATGGGTACCCCAACCATGCCCGTTGTTATGACCCCTAGATCTTAGGCAAGCCCAAAACGACCACGAGGAGGACGCTTGATATTCACCCTCTTTATAAAGAGGACGAGACCTTTTCTTTTTTCCCTCTTGTGCACAATCGAATCCTTCCCCCACCTCGAGTTCCAACACCCAAAGCTCAGGTCAGGCGCTTCGGACCTTCAACTATGTCCGGATCCAACCTTGAAGGTCGGTGGATGCCCTCCTCTGTCACAGAGGAGGACATCAAGAAGCTGAGAGAGGCCAGATATTTGACCGCTGAAATTCGCACAGGCTGCCTGCCCGAGGGCAGGTCATCCCTACTGCCCAACCCACCGAGAGTGTCGTGTTCATCTCCCACTTCCTCCGAGGACTAGGCCTCACTCTGGATCCCTTTGTTAGGGGTCTTATGTTCTATTACGGGCTGGATTTCCATGATCTGGCCTCGGATTCCCTTCTACACATCTCGTCATTTATTGTCGTATGTGAGGCCTTCCTCCGCATTACCCCTCACTTCAGCCTGTGGCTCAAGACCTTCGATGTGAAGTCAAAGATGATCAAGGGGCGGCACGCAGAGTGCGGAGGTGCCTTTATAAGAAAAATCGCTGATGCTCCATGGCCAGAGGGTTCTTTCCCAGAGGTGTCCAGATTGTGGCAGCGGGAGTGGTTTTACATCACAGCTCCCCGAAGTGCCAAGTGGGTAGCCGCCCCCACCTTTCACTCGGGCCCCCCATTGCAACTGATGTCATGGATCAGCAGGGGGCTTGAGCTGGGGTCCAGCAAAGGACGTGCCAATATTGTAGAGCCATATCCGAGATCTCTTTGAGAGAGATTTCAGTTTGGTTATGGTAATGCAAGTTATTCTAGTTCGTCGAGTCCAGCCTTGCAAACGCCGGCCCCTCCGTATGTGGGAATTCAACCCGGAAGGACCGTGAGCTATTCAACACTGTCCCGGCATGACACTCGAAGGGATGTACAAATAGTTCTTCAGACCCCAAATAGAGTGTCCGGACACCTCCGAGGATATGGGTTTGAGCTGCAACCGCCCTGCTACCCAAGTAAGTAATCCAATGGCCGAACCCTCCATCCTTTTATTTATCATGGCGTCATTCTAAAGAATCGCTCTTTGACCAGGACAGGATAACAATGGCGAAGATGATCAGGTGTTCGGCCCCCCTTCCCGAGGGTTTGGACAATCCGGTATTGGGCAAGATGCTCGAGCCGGCGCCTTGTCTAACGCCCTCAAAGGAATATGAAGGGGGAATTAAAGAGGGCGAAAGCGGGCCTCACTTGCTACTCATTCCAACCGGGGGAATGAGCGCCTCCACGAGGGAGGATAACCAGGGGGAAGAATCTGACATTCTCTCTCCCTGGGGAAGGAAGAGGACTACCTCTGAAGATCCGGAAACCAAGGTTTCCAAACAGGAGAAGAAATCTTCGCTAGAGGGTCCTGCCTCGGAGGGTATTCTTGCCGCACAATGTCCGCGCGGGGATCAGCCCTCTACCGAGCTGTAAGTAATCAAAAAGTACTTAATAGTGAAAATATCCTACCTTACTTCTGAAGACAATAACCGATGCTTATAAATTGTAGTCCGGATCGTAGCCCTTCTCGGCAGAGTTCGTCTTCAGGGGATCTTCTTCCGGAGATGATGGAGAGCGAAACACCTCACCCTGACACCCCGCCTCATGAAGCGGGCGACCCTGAAGTGTCATCGCGGAGGGTATCTCTGGATCTGCCAAGACCAGAGGATAACCCTTTGGCTACCCAGAATCTCCAGTATCCGGCTCCTAAGGAGAGCGACAGTGTGCGGTCGGACGCACTGAGGGATCTTCTGGGGCAAGCGGCCATCTCGGAAGCGTATCGTACGCTGATGGGTACGGTAATTGAAAGGATTTCATCCGCTGAAAGCGGATTGCACGAACCCTTTATGAGTCTGCTGAAAGGCTTCGAGGTACATGAAATAGTGTATGTTTTTGATAGTGCCGCACACGTTAGGTGTGCCCTATGCAGATAGGAGCCCCTGAGACTCTGGTTGTCGTTGTGAACGGCGGCAACCCAGGGATCATATTCCTAGGTAACAACCCGACTGCCTTTATGTGCAGGTGGCTAAGGCTCCGGTGGCTAGCCGAACTGATGGGTTTACCGATCTAAAGCGGCAACTTGATGCGGCCAATGCCGATATCATGCTTATCAACCAGCGGCTTGACGAGGCACAGGGTAAGTGATTTCTCTAGTGATCGTCACATAATAAGAGGAGCATGATGCCAGTATCTTTAATATGTTGTGACTGTAGATGGAGCTGCCACCATGGAGACCCTTCGGGCGGAGCTTGCCCGAGGCAAGGATTAAGCAAGGAGTAGCAATGCGGCCACTCTAAAGGCGTCCGAAGAGTTGAGGGCCGAACAGGCCACGCATTGCGAGAGCAAAGAAAGAATGGCCAAAATGGTTGTAGAGTTAAAAGATGTCGCTGATCATTACCAGCTTCTTGAAGAAGAAAGTTGAGCGAGGGCGACGGACCTGGAGAAGGCCCTGGTAGCTGCTAAGGAGGCTCGCTCCAAAATTAGAGCGGCGAAGGAGGAGCTGCATCAAGCTGCAGATATTGTGTCTGCGAAGCCCTTCTTGCTGCAGACTAAATTTGTAGATCCGAAGTATGCTCTGCTTGACCGACTGTGGAGTTCTTCAGACGCCTACGTGGATTTGGCTGCAAGTGCTGCAGATGCGGCTGAGTTCTTCAAGGATCAGAAAGATCACGAAGTGGAAAAGCTGTTCTGGTCACAGTTTCATGCTCCAGTCCGTCCGCTGTTGTTGAATGAGCGAATGGCCGAGTGGGCCGAGCTCCATAGGTTGTCCGGACTTGCCATGAGGTCCGTTGTGGATCATCTGTGCCCGGGAGGGCCAAGGCCGAATGGCTGCCGAGCACTACTTTGAAGAAGTTCTTGAAGGCGCTCATTTGATAGAGGCTCAGTGCTTAAAGAATATTATGTTTTAGTGACATATACTTCCATTGTAAAAACAATGTTTTATTGAGTTATCAAGGCTGTATTTATACTTTTGCCCGAAAGTACTACGATGCCTCCTGTGCGGCCGTTTATGTATATATGTATATAACCTGAAAGTTTGCAGTCGTCAGCTTCCGCCCCCACGCATATAATGCGGGGGTGTTCACAGAAAACGTGTATCCACACTTGATCCAACGTCTTGGTCCATTAAGGAGGTGGTAGCGCAGCGAACGAGGCAATCAGACTATATTGCTTTAACACTTTCACTTAGCCATAGGAGTTTGACGGTGGGGCTACTATATAGCCCCTGGTACTTCTGCGCTCGTCCGAATACGGGGCACGTACGTGACCGGGAAATGACCCTTCGTTAATGCGGAGGAATCCCGAAGATTCCGCTAAGTCATCAAGTGGTTGACCAGTCTCTCGCTATATCATGACAGTCAGTTTTCGGCTTTCTCTACTGAGGTGCTCATCCGGATGAACCAGGGCACAATCGCAGTAGTTCTCCCAGTGCTACCTTAGCCGATATAACGGAACATAAGGTAACAAAACGTGGGAGCCGGGCAAACCCAACATTTGACCAAAGACATGATTCGGAGCTGATGCATATAGGGCCAAACTCGCGACGCCGAACACTCCCTAAGGTGTTCGGTCTTTATAACATATACCGGGCCAAACAATGCCCTTAATAATAAACCCCATGTGTCCAGGTACGTTCAATATCCTGACGTGGCCACATGCCAATAACGTCGGCATCCTTCTCGGTTATGTGGAGTATCCGTAGGATGTGAGCAACAAGAGGCAGTAAAAAAGGTTTACACATGGTCTTAATCTAAAAAGAAACCTTTGGGCGGGTCCCTGCTGCACGTCTGCGCATATGTCTCCGTTGTGCCGTGTCCTGGACGGGTGCAGCACGATTGTCATCTGTAAAAGGAAAGGACTTAGGTGAAAGTTGCCATGCCGAAAAAAAGAATTGATTATTACCAATGAACTATCAAAATTCAAGAGAAGTCAAGTTGAGCCGGCTGGCCCTGATTACGCGCGGGAAGCCCCTCGTATTGTTTATGGGGGTTTGATCATCAAATCGATCTCATGTATATGTGGTGGAGCGCCGGACTCGTCTAACCGTGTCCGTGGTCTTGACGACCTGTCATTTTTTCCTGGTTGGTGAGGCCGGCTAGTTCGCGGCTGTTAAAGCCACCGTATCCTCTTCCGCACGTAAAAAACGTTTAGTGTTTTGCGCTAACTGTGATGATGCCATGTGGACCGGCCATCTTAAGCTTGAGAAAAGCATAATGCGATATTGCATTAAAACGAGCGAAAGCCGTTCTTCTGAGTAGTGCTTGATAACCACTTCGGAATGGAGCGATGTGGAAAGTTATCCTTTCACTTCAGAAGTTATCGGGAGAACCGAATACAACCTCTAGCAGTAGAGAGCCCGTACAGCGGGCCTCTTGGCCTGGTATTACTCCCTTGAAGGTAGTATTACTGTGGCTTATTTGTGTCGGGTCTATCCCCATTTTGCGGACTGTGTCCTGATATATCAGATTTGGATCACTGCCGCCGTCCATGAGGACTTGTGTGAAATGGTACCCATTTATTATTGGGTCTAAAACCAAGGCTACCAGTCCTTCGTGACGGATACTTGTCACGTGATCCCTACGATCAAAAGTGATCGGGCAGGCCAACCAGGGGTTGAACCTGGGGATGACGGGCTCTGTGGCAGTGTGTCTCAGAGTGCATGCTTGCTTCTCCTCTTCGTCACATGGATCACATTTACTGTTTTAACCTCTAGTGCGAACTTTTTCTGTCCTCCGGTGCTTTGCCGGTGAGGTTCATCCTTGTCTTCGCTTGGTGTCTCTTCCCCTTTGTGTTCGTCGTTTAGCTTATCGACCTGCTTGAAGACCCAACATTCTCTGTGGGTGTGATTTGCAGGTTTGTCGGGGGTGCCGTGAATTTGATAGAGTTTGTCAAGAATCTTGTTTAGGCCAGATGTTCCTTCTCTGCTGCCTTTGAAGGGCTTTTTTCGGCTGACCTGGTCAAGAGCCCCTGAATCCGGCGTTTAGCGCCGTATTATCTAGGCTGCCTTCTTTATTTCGATGCTTGTTTTTGTTGCGTCATGGTTTTCCATTGCCATCCCTGACTTTGGATGTGCTAAAGTCGCTGGTGCTGCTACGAGCCAACCAGCTGTCTTCGCCCGCGCAAAAGCGGGTCATGAGGCTTGTTAGGGCTGCCATTGTTCTCGGTTTTTCTTGGCCGAGGTGTCTGGCGAGCTATTCGTCTCGGATACTGTGTTTAAAAGATGCTAAGGCTTCGGCGTCCGGACAATCGACGATTTGGTTCTTCTTGGCGAGGAACCTGTTCTAAAGCTTTCGGGTGGACTCTCCGGACTGTTGGATTATATGGCTTAAATCGTCTGCATCCGGAGGTCGGACATAAGTCCCTTGAAAATTAGCCCGAAAAGCGTCCTCGAGCTCCTCCCAACTTCCAATTGAGTTTTCTTGGAGGCTTTTCAGCCAGTGCCGAGCTGGCCCTTTAAGCTTGAGGGGAAAATATTTAATGGCATGGAGATCGTCTCCACGAGCCATATGAATATGGAGGATAAAGTCCTCAATCCAGACTCCAGGGTCTGTGGTCCCGTCGTACGCCTCTATGTTCACTGGTTTGAATCCTTCTGGGAATTCGTGATTCAGCACCTTATCGGTGAAACACAGGGGGTGTGCGGCACCCCTGTATTGGGATATGTCGTGGTGTTCGAACGGTAGTAGTATTCGGTTTTGATTTTGTGCCGGAGCACGCTTCCTAGATCCATAGATGGATCTGGTCACGCCGGATGTTTGGCGCAAGTTCTCACGTAGATCGTGTGTTGACTTATGTACGACTTTGTTAGCCGCTCTATCACGGTCACAAGGTGGTGGACCCGGCCGGTTGGCCGTATCATTTTTCGGCTGTGTGGGCTCTAAGGCCTCATCGTCGAATTCAGGTAATAGCTTGCGCTTTGGATAGCTATTTGTGTGGTAACTTCCGCCATACTTTGTTTCGTTGTCGAGCACTTTGTTCCACCTGCTGTTGAGCGTATCTTGTGCGGCCTTAAGCCTTTGCTTCTGCTTCTTCAGGCTCCTCGCTGTGGCAATAAGCCTTCTGCGGAGGTTCTCTTGCTCCAAGTGCGTTTCTGGGATGATGTGTGCATCTTCGTCCGAACAGTTTTCCTCCCCAGACGGGGTTTGATGAGGTTTATCCTTGGCATCGCCGTGTTCGGGCGCCGGATCCGCACTATGTTCGTTGTTTGCATCTTGATCGTGCTCTGCCACCAGGGCGGTGCCGTCGTTGTTTCTCCTAGAGTCGACTGGACTGTTATTTCCTCTTGCGTTGTTGTCGCTATTTTTGCTGTGGCGGGACGTAGAGCGGCGCCGCTGACGTCGGCGCTTGGGTTGTTTGGAGGGGGCATCCTCCGCTGTCTCTTCGCCATTGCCCTCTTTGGGTGTATCCACCATGTATATGTCATGTGATGGTTGTCCGGCGCCCTGTGGGCGCTGGTTCCTGTTCGTCTCCTGCATCTTCGTTCATGCCGTCGATGTCTTCGGAGTCGAAGTTAAGCATGTCGGTTAAAGTCGCCGACAGTTGCTACCAAGTGGGTGGTGGGTGGGCAGCGAATTTCTTCGTCGTCCGCGTCCCATTCTAGCCGAACATAGTTCGGCCAAGGTTCTCCTGATAGGGAGAGAGACCTTAATGAATTTAGCACGTCGCCAAAAGGAGAGTGCTGAAAGATATCCGCGGAGGTAAACTCCATGATTGGCGCCCAGTCGGGTTCGATGGGCACGTATGTAGGCGGCTCGGAGTCCGTGGCCGGAGATGAATCCAGTGGTTCGGCGACACGACTCTCGTAAGGGGTAAAGTTGGCATCCGGCTCTATCGCCGCTGAGAGCGCGGCCTCCATGGCGAGGTCTATCCCTTCGCTTTCGGATGGCGGGATTTGCTCTGGATTGATGGCCGGAGTAGTTGCAGATGTGATCTCCCGAACATTGTCCGACGGTAGAGTTACGTCATGCTCGTCGCAACTGTGCGGCACACCTGACATGGGCTCGATTCTGTCGAAGATCAAGTCTCCGCGGATTTCGGCCGTGTAGTTCAAGTTTCCGAATCTGACCTAATGGCCAGGGCGTAGCTCTTGATCTGCTCCAGATGGCCAAGTGAATTGGCCCGCAGTGCGAAGCCGCCAAATTCAAATATCTGCCCGGGAAGGAAGACCTCACCCTGGACCGCATCGCTATTGATGATTCAAGGAGCCATCAAGCCTTACGGTAACGACAAAGTGGAAATCTCAATGAAAGCACCAACGTCGGTGTCAAAACCGGCGGATCTCGGGTAGTGCTACCTCTTGAGCACTGCGTTGGATTTCCCCGAAGAGGAGAGGATGATGCAGCAAAGTAGCATAAGTATTTCCCTCAGTTTTTGAGAACCAAGGTATCAATCCAGTAGGAGGCTATGCACGAGTCCCTCGTACCTACACAAAAACAATAGCTCAACGCAACCAACGCGCTTAGGAGATGTCAATCCCTTCACGATCACTTCCGAAAGTGAGATCTGATGGAGATGATAAATAATATTTTTGGTATTTTTTGGTATAGAGATGCAAAGTAAAAAGTAAAAGGCAAAATAAAAGCAAAGCAATAATAAAGTGATGGGTATTAATATGATGAGAAAGAGACCCGGGGGCCATAGGTTTCACTAGCGGCTTCTCTCAAGAGCATAAGTATTCTACGGTGGGTGAACAAATTACCGTTGAGCAATTGACAGAATTGAGCATAGTTATGAGAATATCTAGGTATGATCATGTATATAGGCATCACGTCCGAGACAAGTAGACCGACTCCTGCCTGCATCTACTACTATTACTCCACTCATCCACCGCTATCCAGCATGCATCTAGAGTATTAAGTTAAAAACAGAGTAATGCCTTAAGCAAGATGACATGATGTAGAGGGATAGTTTCATGCAATATGATAAAAACCCCATCTTGTTATCCTCGATGGCAACAATACAATACGTGCCTTGCTGCCCCTTCTGTCACTGGGAAAGGACACCTCAAGATCGAACCCAAAGCTAAGCACTTCTCCCATGGCAAGAACAACCAATCTAGTAGGCCAAACCAAACTGATAATTCGAAGAGACTTGCAAAGATAACCAATCATACATAAAAGAATTCAGAGAAGATTCAAATATTATTCATAGATAGACTTCATCATAAACCCACAATTCATCGGTCTCAACAAACACACCGCAAAAAGAAGATTACATTGAATAGATCTCCATGAGAGAGGGGGAGAACATTGTATTGAGATCCAAAAAGAGAGAAGAAGCCATCTAGCTACCAACTATGGACCCGTAGGTCTGAAGTAAACTACTCACACTTCATCGGAGAGGCTTGGATGATGATGTAGAAGCCCTCCATGATTGATGCCCCCTCCGGCGGAGCTCCGGAACAGGCCCCAAGATGGGATCTCGTGGATACAGAAAGTTGCGGCGGTGGAATTAGGTTTTTGGCTCCGTATTTGATCATTTGGGGGTACGTGGATATATATAGGAGGAAGAAGTACGTCGGTGGAGCAACAGGGGGCCCATGAGGGTGGGGCGCGCCTGGGGGGTAGGGCGCGCCCCCTACCTCGTGGCCTCCTGTTGCGTGCCTTGATGTAGGGTCCAAGTCTCCCGAGTTGTATTCGGTGAGAAAATCACATTCTCGAAGGTTTCATCCCGTTTGGACTCCGTTTGATATTCCTTTTCTTCGAAATCCTAAAACAGGCAAAAAACAACAATTCTAGGTTGGGCCTCCGTTTAATAGGTTAATCCCAAAAGTAATATAAAAGTGGATAATAAAGCCCAATAATGTCCAAAACAGTAGATAATATAGCATGGAGCAATAAAAAATTATAGATACGTTGGAGACGTATCAAGCATCCCCAAGCTTAATTCCTGCTCGTCCTCGAGTAGGTAAATGATAAAAACAGAATTTTTGATGCGGAGTGCTACTTGGCATAATTTCAATGTAAATCTTCTTAATTGTGGTATGAATATTTAGATTCAAAAGATTCAAGACAAAAGTTCATGTTGACATAAAAATAATAATACTTCAAGCATACTAACAAAGCAATTATGTCTTCTCAAAATAACATGGCCAAAGAAAGCTATCCCTACAAAATCATATAGTCTGGCTATGCTCTATCTTCACCACACAAAGTATTTAAATCATGCACAACCCCGATGACAAGCCAAGCAATTATTTCATATTGTTGACATTTTCAAAACTTTTTTGATCTTCACGCAATACATGAGCGTGAGCCATGGATATAGCACTATATCTGGAATAGAATGGTGGTTGTGGAGAAGACAAAAAGAGGGGAAGATAGTCTCACATCAACTAGGCGTATCAACGAGCTATGGAGATGCCCATCAATAGATATCAATGTGGGTGAGTAGGGATTGTCATGCAACGGATGCACTAGAGCTATAAGTATATGAAAGCTCAACAAAAGAAACTAAGTGGGTGTGCATCCAACTCGCTTGCTCACAAAGACCTAGGGCATTTTAGGAAGCCCAACATTGGAATATACAAGACAAGTTCTATAATGAAAAATTCCCACTAGTATATGAAAGTGACAGAATGAGAGACTCTCTACAATGAAGATCATGGTGCAACTTTGAAGCACAAGTGTGGTAAAAGGATAGTAACATTGTCCCTTCTCTCTTTTTCTCTCATTTTTTTGTTTGGGCCTTCTCTTTTTTATGGCCTCCTTTTTTTTATTTTTCGTCCGGAGTCTCATCCCGACTTGTGGGGGAATCATAGTCTCCATCATCCTTTCCTCACTTGGGACAATGCTCTAAAAAATGATGATCATCACACTTCTTTTTTTTCTTACAACTCAACAGTTACAACTCAATACTTAGAACAAAATATGACTCTATATGAATGCCTCCAGCGATGTACCGGGATATGCAATGAATCAAGAGTGACATGTATGAATGAATTATGAACGGTGGATTTGCCACAAATACGATGTCAACTACATGATCATGCTAGCAATATGACAATGATGGAGTGTGTCATAATAAACGGAACGGTGGAAAGTTGCATGGCAATATATCTCGGAATGGCTATGGAAATGCCATGATAGGTAGGTATGGTGGCTGTTTTGAGGAAGGTATTTGGTGGGTGTATGATACCGGCGAAAAGTGCGTGGTATTAGGGAGGCTAGCAATGGTGGAAGGAAGGAAAGTGCGTATAATCCATGGACTCAACATTAGTCATGAAGAACTCATATACTTATTGCAGAAATCTAGAGGTTATCAAAGCAAAGTATTACGTGCATGCTCCTAGGGGGATAGATTGGTAGGAAAAGACCATCGCTCGTCCCTGGCCGCCACTCATAAGGAAGACAATCAATAAATAAATCATGCTCTGACTTCATCACATAACGGTTCACCATACATGCATACTACGGGAATCACAAACTTTAACACAAGCATTTCTCAAATTCACAAGTACTCAACTAGCATGACTCTAATTTCACCATCCTCATATCTCAAAACAATTATCAAGCATCAATTTTTTTCTTAGTATTCCACGCACTCAAAAGAAAGTTTTACAAATCTTGAATACTAAGCATATTATTATTAAGAAAATTACCATGCTATTAAGACTCTCAAAATAATCTAAGTGAAACATGAGAGATCAATAGTTTCTATAAAACAAATCCACCACCATGCTCTAAAAGATATAAGTGAAGCACTAGAGCAAAATTATATAACTCAGAAGATATAAGTGAAGCACATAGAGTAAAACTATAGAGCTCAAAAGATATAAGTGAAGCACATAGAGTATTCTATTAAATTCCAAATTATGTATGGCTCTCTCAAAAGGTGTGTACATCAAGGATGATTTGGTAGACTAACAAGAAAAGACTCAAATTATAAAAGACTCTCCAAGCAAAACACATATCATGTGGTGAATAAAAATATAGCTGCAAGTAAAGTTACCGATAGAAGTAGACGAAAAAGGGGATGCCTTCCGGGGCATCCCCAAGCTTTGGATTTTAGGTGTCCTTAGATTATCTTGGGGGTGCCATGGGCATACCCAATATTAGTCTCTTGCCACTCGTTGTTCTATAATCCATCAAATCTTTACCCAAAACTTGAAAACTTCACAACACAAAACTTAAAGTAGAAAACTCGTGAGCTCCGTTAGCGAAAGAAAACAAAAGACCACTTCAAGGTACTATAATGAACTCATTGTTTATTTATATGGGTGTTATACCTACTGTATTACAACTTCTTTATGGATTATAAACTAATTTACTAGCCATAGATTCATCAAAATTAGCAAACAACACACGAAAAACAGAATCTGTCAAAAACAGAACAGTCTGTAGTAATCTGTCGCTAGCGCAAGATCTGGAACCCCAAAAATTCTAAAATAAATTGATGGACGTGAGGAATTTATCTATTAATTATCTAAAAAAATAATTAACTAAATATCACTCTCCAAATAAAAATTACAGCAGTTCTCGTGAGCCCTAAAGTTTCTGTTTTTTACAGCAAGTTCAACAAGACTTTCCCCAAGTCTTCCCAACGGTTCTACTTGGCACAAACACTAATTAAACACAAAAAACACAACCAAAACAGAGGCTAAATAATTTATTACTAAACAGGAGCAAAAAGCAAGGAATAAAAATAAAATTGGGTTGCCTCCCAACAAGCGCTATCGTTTAACGCCCCTAGCTAGGCATAACAAGCAAGAATAGACCTAGGTATTGCCATCTTTGGTAGGCAATCCATAAGTGGCTCTCATGATAGATTCATAAGGTAATTTTATTTTATTTCTAGGGAAGTGTTCCATGCCCTTTTTTAATGGAAATTGAAATCTAATATTCCCTTCCTTCATATCAATAATTGCACCAACCGTTCTAAGGAAAAGTCTACCAAGAATAATAGGGCAAGAAGGATTGCAATCTATATCAAGAATGATAAAATCTATGGGCACATAATTCCTATTTGCAACAATAAGAACATCATTAATTCTTCCCATAGGTTTCTTAATAGTGGAATCCGCAAGATGCAAGTTTAGAGAGCAATCATCAAAATTACGGAAACCTAGCAAATCACACAAAGTTTTGGGAATAGTAGAGACACTAGCACCCAAATCACACAAAGCATAAAACTCATAATATTTAATTTTAATTTTAATAGTTGGTTCCCACTCATCATAAAGTTTTCTATGGATATAAACTTCCAATTCAAATTTTTCTTCATAGGATTGCATCAAGGCATCAACGATATGTTTAGTAAACGCTTTATTTTGACTATAAGCGTGAGGAGATTTTAGCACCGATTGCAACAAGGAAATACAATCAATAAAAGAGAAATTTTCATAGTTAAATTCCTTGAAATCCATAATAGTGGGTTTAGCAACATCTAGGGTTTTAATTTCTTCAATCCCACTTTTATCAAATTTAGCATCAAGATCAAAAGACTCAGAATTATTGGAACGCCTTCTAGGTAAAGGTGGATCATATTCAGTCCCATCATTATCAAGATTCATATTGCAAAACAAAGATTTAATAGGGGACACATCAATAACTTTTATATCTTCATCATTATTTTCATAGGAACTAGAAGAACACACTTTTATGAAGGCATCTTTCTTAGCATGCATCCTAGCGGCTCTTTCTTTGCACTTGTCAATGGAAATTCTCATGGCTTTGAGAGACTCATTGATATAATGCTTAGGTGGGATAGATCTAAGTTTCAAAGAATCAACATCAAGAGCAATTTTATCAACGTTCCTAACCAAATCATCAATCTTAAGCAATTTTTCTTCAATCATAGCATTAATTTTTTTGTGAAGTAATAAATTCTTTAATATTAGATTCAAAATCAGAGGGCATCTTATTATAATTTCCATAAGAATTGTTGTAGGAATTACCATAATTATTAGAGGGATTACTAGGATAAGGCCTAGGATTGAAATTTCCTCTATACACGTTGTTACCAAAATTGTTCCTACCAACAAAATTCACATCCATAGATTCATTATTATTCTCAATCAAAGTAGACAAGGGCACATCATTAGGATCAGAAGAAACACTCTTATTAGCAAATAATTTCATAACTTCATCCATCTTTCCACTCAAAACATTAATTTCTTCTACCACATGCACCTTTTTAGTAGATCTTTTAGCATGCCATTGAGAATAATTAACCATAATATTATCTAGGAGTTTAGTAGCTTCTCCTAAGGTGATTTCCATAAAAGTGCCTCCCGCGGCCGAATCTAAAAGATTTCTAGAAGCAAAATTCAATCCGGCATAAAAATTCTAAACAATCATCCACAAATTTAAACCATGAGTAGGGCAATTACGTATCATTAGTTTCATTCTCTCCCAAGCTTGTGCAACATGTTCATGATCAAGTTCCTTAAAATTCATAATATCGTTTCTAAGAGAGATGATCTTAGCGGGAGGAAAATACTTAGAGATAAAAGCATCTTTGCACTTGTTCCATGAATCAATACTATTTTTAGGCAAAGATGAAAACCAAGCTTTAGCATGATCTCTAAGCGAAAAAGGAAATAGCTTCAATTTAACAATATCATTATCGACATCTTTCTTATTTTGCATGTCACACAAATCAACGAAGCTATTAAGATGGGTAGCATCATCTTCACTAGGAAGGCCAGAGAACGGATCTTTCATGACAAGATTCAGCAAAGCAGTATTAATTTCATAAGATTCAGCATCGGTAAGAGGAGCAATCGGAGTGCTAAGGAAATCATTATTATCAGTATTGTTGAAGTCACACAATTTAGTATTATGTTGAGCCATCGCGACAAACAAGCAAACTAACACACAAGCAAACAAAAAGCAAACGGGCAAAAGAGGCAAATAGAGAAAGAGAGGGGGGATAGAGAAAGAGGGCGAATAAAACGGCAAGGGTGAATTGGGGGGGAGGAAAACGGGAGGAAAATGGCAAATAATGTAATGCGGGAGATAGGGATTGTGATGGGTACTAGGTATGTTGACTTTTGCGCAGACTCCTCGGCAACGGCGCCAGAAATTCTTCTTGCTACCTCTTGAGCACTGCGTTGGATTTCCCCGAAGAGGAGAGGATGATGCAGCAAAGTAGCGTAAGTATTTCCCTCAGTTTTTGAGAAGCAAGGTATCAATCCAGTAGGAGGCTACGCACGAGTCCCTCGTACCTACACAAAAACAATAGCTCAACGCAACCAACACGCTTAGGGGTTGTCAATCCCTTCACGATCACTTACAAAAGTGAGATCTGATAGAGATGATAAATAATATTTTTGGTATTTTTTGGTATAGAGATGCAAAGTAAAAGGCAAAGTAAAAGCAAAGCAATAATAAAGTGATGGAGATTAATATGATGAGAAAGAGACCCGGGGGCCATAGGTTTCACTAGTGGCTTCTCTCAAGAGCATAAGTATTCTACGGTGGGTGAACAAATTACTGTTGAGCAATTGACAGAATTGAGCATAGTTATGAGAATATCTAGGTGTGATCATGTTTATAGGCATCACGTCCGAGACAAGTAGACCGACTCCTACCTGCATCTACTACTATTACTCCACTCATCGACTGCTATCCAGCATGCATATTGAGTATTAAGTTAAAAACAGAGTAACGCCTTAAGCAAGATGACATGATGTAGAGGGATAGTTTCATGCAATATGATAAAAAAACCATCTTGGTATCCTCGATGGCAACGATACAATACGTGCCTTGCTGCCCCTTCTGTCACTAGAAAGGACACCGCAAGATCGAACCCAAAGCTAAGCACTTCTCCCATGGCAAGAACAACCAATCTAGTAGGCCAAACCAAACTGATAATTCGAAGAGACTTGCAAAGATAACCAGTCATACATAAAAGAATTTAGAGAAGATTCAAATATTATTCATAGATAGACTTCATCATAAACCCACAATTCATCGGTCTCAACAAACACACCGCAAAAAGAAGATTACATCGAATAGATCTCCACGAGAGAGGGGGAGAACATTGTATTGAGATCCAAAAAGAGAGAAGAAGCCATCTAGCTACTAACTATGGACCTGTAGGTCTGAAGTAAACTACTCACACTTCATCGGAGAGGCTTGGATGATGATGTAGAAGCCCTCTCTGATCGATGCCCCTCCGGCGGAGCTCCGGAATAGGCCCCAAGATGGGATCTCGTGGATACAGAAAGTTGCGGCGGTGGAATTAGGTTTTTGGCTCCGTATTTGATCGTTTGGGGGTACATGGATATATATAGGAGGAAGAAGTACGTCGGTGGAGCAACAGGGGGCCCACCAGGGTGGGGGGTGCTTGGGGGGAGGGCGTGCCCCCCTACCTCGTGGCCTCCTGTTACGTGCCTTGACATAGGGTCCAAGTCTCCTGGGTTGTATTCGGTGAGAAAATCACATTCCCGAAGGTTTCATTCTGTTTGGACTCCGTTTGATATTCCTTTTCTTCAAAACCCTAAAACAGGCAAAAAACAACAATTCTAGGCTGGGCCTCTGGTTAATAGGTTAGTCCCAAAAATAATATAAAGTGGATAATAAAGCCCAATAATGTCCAAAACAGTAGATAATATAACATGGAGCAATCAAAAATTATAGATACATTGGAGGCGTATCAGGTAGGGGGTCCCGAACTGTGCGTCTAAGGCAGATGGTAACAGGAGGCAGGGACACGATGTTTACCCAGGTTCGGGCCCTCTTGATGGAGGTAATACCCTACGTCCTGCTTGATTGTTCTTGATGATGTGAGTATTACAAGAGTTGAACTACCACGAGATCGTAGAGGCTAAACCCTAGAAGCTAGCCTATGGTATGATTGTATGTTGTCCTACAGACTAAACCATCTGGTTTATATAGACACCAGAGGGGGCTAGGGTTACACAAGGTCGGTTACAAGGGAGGACATATACAAATCAGTATTGCCTAGCTTGCCTTCCACGCCAAGGAGAGTCCCATCCGGACACGAGATGAAGTCTTCAATCTTGTATCTTCATAGTCCAACAGTCCGGCCAAAGGATATAGTCCGGCTGTCCGGAGACCCCCTAATCCAGGACTCCCTCAAGCACAAAGAAAGAACTGCTAAGATGCGTGCTAAAAAGGATTGGTTTGTAAAAACATGTTCTTCTAGTTTCCATGAAAATAAAGATGAAGATCTTAAAGTGATTGATGTGACTCCTATTGAATATTTGTTTTCCAATATAAATCTTGATAAAGATGGGACTGGAGATGATTCAACTTTAGTTAAAAGGTGTCCCAATGATTCAGAGTTTTTAGATCTTGATGCAAAAATTGATAAAAGTGGGATTGGAGAGGTCAAAACTTTAAGTAGCAATGAACCCACTCTTTTGAATTTCAAGGAATTTAATTATGATAATTGTTCTTTAATAGATTGTATTTCCTTGTTGCAATCCATGTTGAATTCTCCTCATGCTTATAATCAAAACAAAGCTTTTACTAAACATATCATTGATGCTATGATGCAATCTTTTGAAGAAAAGCTTGAATTGGAAGTTTCTATCCCTATAAAACTTTATGATGAGTGGGAACCTACTATTAAGATTAAAATTAAAGATTATGAGTGCCATGCTTTGTGTGATTTGGGTGCTAGTCTTTCCACAATTCCAAAAACTTTATGTGATGTGTTAGGTTTTCGTGAATTTGATGATTGTTCTTTAAATTTGCATCTTGCGGATTCCACTATTAAGAAACCTATGGGAAGGATTAATGACATTCTTATTGTTTCAAATAGGAATTATGTGCCCGTAGATTTCACTGTTCTTGATATAGATTGCAATCCTGCATGTCCTATTATTCTTGGTAGACCTTTCCTTAGAACGATTGCAGCAATTATTGATACGAAAGAAGGAAACATTAGATTTCAATTTCTGTTAAGGAAGGGCTTGGAGCACTTTCCAAGAAAGAAAATTAAATTGCCTTATGAATCTATTATGAGAGCCACTTATGGATTGCATGCCAAAGATGGTAACACCTAGATCTATTCGTGTTTTATGCCTAGCTAAGGGCGTTAAACAGTTGCGCTTGTTGGGAGGCAACCCAATTTTATTTTTGTTTTTTGCTTTTTAGGTTTTGTTTTGCAATAAGTAATTCATCTAGCCTCTGGTTATATGTGGTTTTATGTTTTAATTAGTGTTTGTGCCAAGTAAGACCTTTGGGATAGCTTACTGTGATAGATGATTTGATCTTGCTGAAAAACAGAAACTTTTGCGCTCAGGAAAACAAGTTTCATTTTTAGGAGAAGTGCGATAAAATACTGATTATTTTTTAAGAAGATTAATAAACAAATTACATAGGTTGTCCTAATTTTCCAGAATTTGTGCAGTTATATAAGTATTCAAGAGTTACATATTACTACAAATTGTTCTATTTTTGATAGATTATGTTTTGTATCTGTTGTTTGCTTATTTTGATGATTCTATGGGTAGTATCGGGGGGTATGAACCATGGAGAAGTTGGAATGCAGTAGATATTACACCAATATAAATAAAGAATGAGTTCAAAATAGTACCAAAAGTGGTGATTTATTTTCTTATACTAACGAAGCTTATGAGATTTTCTGTTGAGTTTTGTGTTGTGAAGTTTTCAAGTTTTGGGTAAGGATTTGATGGACTATGGAATAAGGAGTGGCAAGAGCCTAAGCCTTGGGATGCCCAAGGCACCCCAAGGTAATATTCAAGGATAACCAAGAGCCTAAGCTTGGGGATGCCTAATACGTCCATTTTGCATCATGCTTTTATATCGATATTTATTGCATTATGGGCTGTTATTACACATTATGTCACAATACTTATGCCCATTCTCTCTTATTTTACAAGGTTTACATGAAGAGGGAGAATGCCGGCAGCTGGAATTCTGGGCTGCAAAAGGAGCAAATATTAGAGACCTATTCTGCACATCTTCAAAAGTCCTGAAACTCCACGGGAATTATTTTCAGAATATATAAAAAATATTGGGAGAAGAAAGTACCAGAGGGGGCACCCATCATCCACGAGGGTGGGGGCGCGCCCCCTGCCTCGTAGGCTCACTGGCAGCCCTCTGATGCCCATCTTTGGCTATATGGAGTCTTTCGTGGAGAAAAAAAATCATAAGCAAGCTTTCGGGAAGAAACTCCGCCGCCACGAGGCGGAACCTTGGCGGAACCAATCTAGGGCTCCGGCGGAGCTGTTCTGCCGAGAAAACCTCCCCCCGGGAGGGGGAAATCATCACCATCGTCATCACCAATGATCCTCTCATCGGGAGGGGGTCAATCTCCATCAACATCTTCACCAGCACCATCTCATCTCAAACCCTAGTTCATCTCTTGTATCCAATCTTTGTCTCAAAACCTCAGATTGGTACCTGTGGGTTGCTAGTAGTGTTGATTACTCCTTGTAGTTGATGCTAGTTGGTTTACTTGGTGGAAGATCATATGTTCAGATCCATTATGCATATTAATAGCCCTCTGATTATGAACATGAATATGATTTCTGAGTAGTTGCGTTTGTTCTTGAGGACATGGGAGAAGTCTTGCTATAAGTAATCATATGGTTCATTAAGGACATACAAAATTTCTTGGACTCTGACTAATCTCTTACAAAAAGATGATCCTTTTGTTTTTGATGATGATTGTGTAGAAGCATTTGAAATACTTAAGAAATCTTTGATTTTTGCACCTATTGTTCAGCCTCCTATTTGGAATTTACCATTTGAAATCATGTGTGATGCTAGTAATTATGTTGTAGGGGCTGTTCTAGGACAAAGAGTTGATAAGTAATTAAATGTTATTCAATATGCTAGTAAAACTCTAGACAATGCTCAAAGAAATTATGCTACTAC
This sequence comes from Triticum aestivum, assembly GCF_018294505.1. Taxonomy (NCBI): domain Eukaryota; kingdom Viridiplantae; phylum Streptophyta; class Magnoliopsida; order Poales; family Poaceae; genus Triticum; species Triticum aestivum. Next base: position 358,115,222 of record NC_057806.1, on the reverse strand, counting down.
TGAAAACGAATTTTTAGCAGTAGTGTTTGCTTGTGATAAGTTCAGACCTTATATTGTTGATTCTAAAGTAACTGTTCACACTGATCATGCTGCTATTAAATATCTTATGGAAAAGAAAGATGCTAAACCTAGACTTATTAGATGGGTTCTCTTGCTACAAGAATTTGATTTGCATATTATTGATAGAAAGGGAGCTGAGAACCCCGTTGTAGACAACCTGTCTAGGTTAGAGAATGTTCTTGATGACCCACTACCTATTGATGATAGCTTTCTTGATGAACAATTAGCTGTGATAAATGCTTCTCATACTGCTCCATGGTATGCTGATTATGCTAATTATATTGTTGCTAAGTTTATACCACCTAGTTTCACATACCAGCAAAAGAAAAGGTTCTTCTATGATTTAAGGCCTTACTTTCGGGATGACCCACACCTTTATAAAGAAGGAGTAGATGGTGTTATTAGACATTGTGTACCTGAGCATGAACAGGAACATATCCTACACAAGTGTCACTCCGAGGTTTATGGAGGATACCATGCTGGAGACAGAACTGCACATAAGGTATTGCAATCCGGTTTTTATTGGCCTACTCTCTTCAAGGATGCCCGTAAGTTTGTCTTGTCCTGTGATGAATGTCAAAGAATTGGTAATATTAGTAGACGTCAAGAAATGCCTATGAATTATTCACTTGTTATCGAACCTTTTGATGTCTAGGGCTTTGATTATATGGGACCGGTTCCCTCCTCTAATGGGTATACACATATTTTAGTTGTTGTTGATTACGTTACTAAGTGGGTAGAAGCTATCCCAACTAGTAGTGCTGATCATAACACCTCTATTAAGATGCTTAAAGAAGTTATTTTTCCGAGGTTTGGAGTCCCTAGATACTTAATGACTGATGGTGGTTCACATTTTATTCATGGTGCTTTCCGTAAAATGCTTGCTAAGTATGATGTTAATCATAGAATTGCATCTTCATATCATCCACAGTCTAGTGGTCAAGTAGAATTGAGTAATAGAGAGCTTAAATTAATTTTGCAAAATACTGTTAATAGATCTAGAAAGTATTGGTCCAAGAAACTTGATGATGCATTATGGGCATATAGAACTGCATACAAAAATCCTATGGGTATGTCTCCGTATAAAATGGTTTATGGAAAGGCATGTCACTTACCTCTTGAACTAGAACATAAGGCATATTGGTCCATTAAAGAGCTCAATTATGATTTCAAACTTGCCGGTGAGAAGAGGCTTTTTGACATTAGCTCGCTTGATGAATGGAGAACCCAGGCCTATGAGAATGCCAAACTATTTAAAGAAGAAGTTAAAAGATGGCATGATAAAAGGATACAAAAACATGAGTTTAATGTAGGTGATTATGTATTGTTATACAACTCTCGTTTAAGATTTTTTGCAGGCAAAATACTCTCTAAATGGGAAGGTCCTTACGTTATCGAGGAGGTCTATCATTCCGGTGCCATAAATATCAACAACTTTGAAGGCACAAATCCGAGGGTGGTGAGCTGTCAAAGAATCAAACATTATATCTCAGGTAATCCTATAAATGTTGAAACTAATGTTATTGAAACTGTAACCCCGGAGGAATACATAAGGGACACTTTCCAGAACGTTGTAGACTCCAAAAAGGAATAGGTATGAGGTACGGTAAGTAAACCGACTCCAAAACAGTTCTAATGGCAATTTTTCTCCGTTTTGGAATATTTAAGAAAATAGGAAAATAAGAAGCAGTCCGGGAAGGACACGAGGCATCCACGAGGGTGGAGGGTGCGCCCTACCCTCGTGGGCGCGCCCCCTGCCTCATGGGCACCTCGTGTGCCCTCCGGACTCTGTTTTCTTGCACGATACTTCTTTTGGTCAGTAAAAATTCACTATATAATCTCCCGAAGGTTCTGACCACCGTATCACGCAAATATCCTCCGTCTTTGTTTCGAGTTGTTTCTGCTGTAGATTAGAGCAATATGTCATCCCAAGATTCAGAGGGAGAAAGCTATGTGGCTGATTACCTTGCAGATCATAAGGTCTACGGGGACTTGGAGCATTGTGGTTGGACCACGGAGGAAGAAGAAGACTATGAGCCTAGGCGAAAGGAGGAGACAAGCTCAGATGAAGATGAAGTCCCATTACCTCAACTTGGGGACATGCATGTGGAGTTCAAAAAGTCAAGCCTCCCCAATAGAGCAAAGAAACCTAAGATCGAGTTTATCCCTTTTCGTCTCTTGCAGGAGAACAAACAAGAACTATGCAAAAAGATATTAAGCCTTGAGCGGGAGATCGCGGACCTAAGGGAGCAAAATTATATCCTCAAGCGCAAATTAAGGAAGAAGCACACGCCATCAACAACTCCATCATCACCATCCCCGAAGAAAGAGATATAAACACATGGGTATGGGCACTCCCCTTGGCAACTGCCAAGCTTGGGGGAGTGCCCTGATATCGTATCACCATCACACTTTTATCTTTACTGTTTTTCTTAATTCGATCCTTTGGTAATATCTTGATCTAGTAGAATAAAGTTTTAGTATGATCTAGTTTTGAGTTTTGCGTTATGATCCTTCTATGTAATCGAGTCCATGAGCTATATATAATAAAGATTAGTGTTGAGTCAAGGGCTTGATTATCTTATTATGATTTTGAGGGAATAAAGTAAAAGAGAAAGAATAAAAAGAAATAAAGGGATCATGTGGATCTTATGGAGAGTAATGACTTCACATATAAAGAGTATGATGAATATAAGTTGTTGAGAGTTGACAAACATAGTTTTGGTCATTGTTGCAATTAATAGAAAGTAATAAAGGAAGAGAGGTTTTCACATATAAATATACCATCTTAGACATATTTTATGATTGTGAGCACTCATTAAAATATGACATGCTAAAGAGTTGACGTTGGACAAGGAAGACAATGTAATGGGTTATGTTTTCTTACATCTGAAATAAATTATATTCTCATGGATCATCCAACATGTTGAGCTTGCCTTTCCCTCTCATGCTAGCCAATTTCTTTGCACCAAGTAGAGATACTATTTGTGCTTCCAAATATCCTTAAACCCAGTTTTGCCATGAGAGTCCACCATATCTACCTATGGATTGAGTAAGATCCTTCAAGTAAGTTGTCATTGTTGAAAGCAATAAAAATTGCTCTCTAGATATGTATGATTTATTAGTGTGGAGAAAATAAGCTTTATACGATCTTGTGATGTGCAAGAAATAAAAGCGATGGACTGCATAATAAAGGTCCATATCACAAGTGGAAATATAAAGTGATGTTCTTTCTCATTAAGATTTTGTGCATCCAACCATAAAAGCACATGACAACCTCTGCATCCCTGTGCGAAGGGCCTATATTTTTATTCTTGTCCTATACTTTATGCAAGAGTCACGGTGATCTTCACCTCTCATTTTTACAATTTATCCTTTGGCAAGCACAATGTGTTGGAAAGATCCTGATATATATAGCTAATTGGATGTGAGCTTTCATGAACTATTATTGTTGACATTACCCTCGAAGTAAAAGGTTGGGAAGCAAAACTATAAGACCCTATCTTTCTCTGTGTCCGATTAAAACTTCATAACCATAAATATCGCGTGAGTGTTAGCAATTGTGAAAGACTAAATGATAGTTGAGTATGTGGACTTGCTGAAAAGCTCTTATATTGACTCTTTCTGATGTTATGATAAATTGCAATTGCCTCAATGAACGAGATTATAGTTTGTTGGTTCTCAATGAAGTTTCTGATTCATACTTGAAATTATGATTGAATTGTTACTTTAGCATAAGAGATCATATGACAATATATGTATATGTTGCTGTTCTAAGAATGATCATGATGCCCTCATGTCTGTATTTTATTTTATCGACACCTCTATCTCTAAACATGTGGACACATTTATCGATATCGGCTTTCGCTTGAGGACAAGCGAGGTCCAAGCTAGGGGGAGTTGATACGTCCATTTTGCATCATGCTGTTATATCGATATTTATTGCATTATGGGATGTTATTACACATTATGTCACAATACTTATGCCCATTCTCTCTTATTTTACAAGGTTTACATGAAGAGGGAGAATGCCGGCAGCTGGAATTATGGGATGGAAAAGGAGCAAATATCAGAGACCTATTCTGCACATCTCCAAAAGTCCTGAAACTCCACGGGAATTATTTTCAGAATATATAAAAAATATTGGGTGAAGAAAGTACCAGAGGGGGGCCATCCATCGTCCATGAGGGTGGGGGCGCGCCCTACCCCCTGGGCATGCCCCCTGCCTCGTGGGCCCCTTGGCAGCCCTCTTATGCCCATCTTTGGCTATATGGAGTCTTTCGTGACGAAAAAAGTCATAAGCAAGCTTTCGGGAAGAAACTCCGCCGCCACGAGGCGGAACCAATCTAGGGCTCCAGCGGAGCTGTTCTGCCAGGAAAACTTCCCTCTGGGAGGGGGAAATCATCACCATCGTCATCACCAACGATCCTCTCATCGGGAGGGGGTCAATCTCCATCAACATCTTCACCAGCACCATCTCATCTCAAACCCTAGTTCATCTCTTGTATCCAATCTTTTTCTCAAAACCTCAGATTGGTACATGTGGGTTACTAGTAGTGTTGATTACTCCTTGTAGTTGATGCTAGTTGGTTTACTTGTTGGAAGATCATATGTTCAGATCCATTATGCATATTAGTACCCCTCTGATTATGAACATGAATATGATTTCTGAGTATTTACGTTTGTTCCCAAGGACATGGGAGAAGTCTTGCTATAAGTAGTCATGTGAATTTGGTATTCGTTCGATATTTTGATGAGATGTATGTTGTCTCTCCTCTAGTGGTGTCATGTGAACATCGACTACATGACACTTCACCATTGTTTGGGCCTAGAGGAAGGCATTGGGAAGTAATAAGTAGATGATGGGTTGCTAGAGTGACAGAAGCTTAAACCCTAGTTTATGCGTTGCTTCGTAAGGGGCTGATTTGGATCCATATGTTTCATGCTATGGTTAGGTTTACCTTAATACTTCTGTTGTAGTTGCAAATGCTTGCAATAGGGGTTAATCATAAGTGGGATGCTTGTCCAAGTAAGGATAGTACCCAAGCACCGGCCCACCGACATATCAAATTATCAAAGTACCGAACGCGAATCATATGAGCGTGATGAAAACTAGCTTGATGATAATTCCCATGTGTCCTCGGGAGCGCTTTCCTTTATATAAGAGTTTGTCCAGGCTTTTCCTTTGCTACAAAAATGATTGGGCCATCTTGCTGCACCTTATTTACTTTTACTATTTGTTACCCGTTATGAATTACCTTATCACCAAACTATCTGTTACCGATAATTTCAGTGCTTGCAGAAAATACCTTGCTGAAAACCGCTTATCATTTCCTTCTGCTCCTCGTTGGGTTCGACACTCTTACTTATCGAAAAGGCTATGATAGATCCCCTACACTTGTGAGTCATCAATTCCCCGGATGGCAGCCCCTCTTTTGTCTTCGTTTATCGGTAACTTTACTTGAGGCTATATTTTTATTCACCACATGATATGTGTTTTGCTTGGAGCGTCTTGTATGATTTGAGTCTTTGCTTTTTAGTTTTCCACAATTATCCTTGCTGTACACACCTTTTGAGAGAGACACACATGAATCATGATTTATTAGAATACTCTATGTGCTTCACTTATATCTTTTGTGCTAGGCAATTTTGCTCTAGTGCTTCACTTATATCTTTTTAGAGCACGTCGATGGTTTTATTTTATAGAAATTGATGAACTCTCATGCTTCACTTATATTATTTTGAGAGTCTCTAAACATCATGGTAATTTGCTTTGGTTATAAATTTAGTCCTAATATGATAGGCATCCAAGAGGGATACAATAAAAACTTTCATATAAAGTGCATTAAATACTATGAGAAGTTTGATTCCTTATGATTGTTTTGAGATATGAAGATGGTGATATTAGAATCATGCTAGTAAGTAATTGTGAATTTGAGAAATACTTGTGTTAAAGTTTGTGATTCCCGTAGCATGCACGTATGGTGAACAGTTATGTGATGAAGTAGGAGAATGATTTATTAATTGATCGTTTTCCTTATGAGTGGCGGCCGTGGACGAGCGATGGTCTTTTCCTACCAATTTATCCCCCTAGGAGCATGCGCGTAGTACTTCATTTCGATAACTAATAGAGTTTTTCAAGAAGTATATGCGTTCTTTATGACTAATGATGAGTCCATGGATTATGCGCACTCTCACCCTTCCACCATTGCTAGCCTCTCTAGTGCAGCGCAACTTTCGCCGGTACCATAAACCCACCATATACCTTCCTAAAAACAGCCACCATAACTACCTATTATGGCATTTCCATAGCCATTCCGAGATATAATTCCATGCAACTTTCCACCATTCCATTTATTATGACATGCTCCATCATTGTCATATTGCTTTGCATGATCATGTAGTTGACATCGTATTTGCGGCAAAGCCACCGTTCATAATTCTTTCATACATGCCACTCTTGATTAATTGCACATCCCGGTACACCGCCAAAGGAATTCATATAGAGGCATATTTTGTTCTAAGTATCGACTTTTAATTCTTGAGTTGTAAGTAAATAAAAGTGTGTTGATCTTCATTATTAGAGCATTGTCCCATGTGAGGAAATGATGATGGTGACTATGATTCCCCCACAAGTTGGGATGAGACTCTGGACAAAAAAGAGGCCAAAAATATGAGAGAAGGCCCAAACAAAAAAATGATAGAAAAGAGAGAAGGGGCAATGCTACTATCCTTTTACCACACTTGTGCTTCAAAGTAGCACCATGATCTTCATGATAGAGAGTCTCCTATATTGTCACTTTCATATACTAGTGGGAGTTTTTCATTATAGAACTTGGCTTCTATATTCCAATGATGGTATTCCTCAAATTGCTCCCGGTCTTTGTGAGCAAGCGAGTTGGATGCACACCCACTTAGTTTCTTTTTGAGCTTTCATAAACTTATAGCTCTAGTGCATCCGTTGCATGGCAATCCCTACTCACTTGCATTGATATCTATTGATGGGCATCTCCATAGACCATTGATACCCCTAGTTGATATGAGACTATCTCCTTCTTTTTGTCTTCCACAACCACCGTCTATTCCACCTATAATGCTATGTCCATAGGTCACGCTCATGTATTGCGTGAAAGTTGAAAACGTTTGAGAACATCAAAAGTATGAAACAATTGCTTGGCTTATCATCGTGGTTGTGCATGATTTAAATATTTTGTGTGATGAAGATGGAGTATAGCCAGACCATATGATTTTGTAGGGATAAGCTTTCTTTGGCCATGTTATTTGAGAAGACATAATTGCCTTGTTAGTATGCTTGAAGTATTATTGTTTTTATGTCAATATTAAACTTTTGTTTTGAATCTTATGGATCTAAACATTCATGCCACAATAAGCAAATTACATGGATAAATATGTTAGGTAGCATTCCACATCGAAAATTCTGTTTTTATCATTTACCTACTCGAGGACGAGCATGAATTAAGCTTGGGGATGCTTGACACGTCTCCAATGTATCTATAATTTTTGATTGTTCCATGCTATTATATTATCAATTTTGGATCTTTTATATGCATTAATATGCTATTTTATATTATTTTTGGGACTAACCTATTAACCTAGAGCCCAGTGCCAGTTTCTGTTTTTCCTTGTTTTAGAGTTTCGCAGAAAAGGAATACCAAACGGAGTCCAAACGGAATAAAACTTTCGCGATCATTTTTCTTGAACCAGAAGACAACCAAAGGACTTGGAGTGGAAGTTAGAGAAGCCAGGAGGCAGCCACAAGGACAGAGGGCCCGCCCCCACCCTTGTGGGCCCCTCGTGACTCCACTGACCTATTTCTCCTACCTATATATTCTCATATATCCCAAAACCAACAGAGAGAGCCATGAAAACACTTCTCCACCGCCGCAAACTTCTGTACCCATGAGATCCCATTTAGGGGCCTTTTCCAACGTCCTGTCGGAGGGGGATTCGATCACGGAGGGCTTCTTCATCAACACCATTGCCCTTCCGATGAAGTGTGAGTAGTTACCCCAGACCTACGGGTCCATAGCTAGTAGTAGATGGCTTCTGCTCTCTCTTTGATTCTCAATACCATGTTCTCCTTGATGTTCTTGGAGATCTATTCGATGTAATACTTTTTTGCAGTGTGTTTGCTGAGATCCAGTGAATTGTGGATTTATGATCAGCTTATCTATGCATATTATTTGAATCTCCTCTGAATTCTTATATGCATGATTTGATATCCTTACAAGTCTCTTCAAACTATCGATTTGGTTTGGCCAACTGATACGTCTCCAATGTATCTATAATTTTTGATTGTTCCATGCTATTATATTATCTATTTTGGATGTTAATGGGCTTATTTATACACTTTTATATTATTTTTGGGACTAACCTACTAACCCAAGGCCCAGTGCAAATTGTGTTTTTTTGCCTATTTCAGTGTTTCGCAGAAAAGGAATATCAAATGGAATCCAAACAGAATAAAACCTTCAGGAGAGTTATTTTTGGAACAAACGTGATCTAGGGGACTTGGAGTGGACGTCAAGCAACCAATGAGGAGGCCACGAGGCAGGGGGCGTGCGTACCCCGTAGGCGCGCCCTCCCCCCTCGTGGCTCCACCGACCTACTTCTTCCTCCTATATATATTCATATACCCCGAAAACATCCAGGAGCACCACAAAACCCTATTTCCACCACCGCCACCTACTGTACCCAAGAGATCCCATCTTGGGGCCTTTTCCGGAGCTCCGCCGGAGGGGGAATCTATCACGGAGGGGTTCTACATCAACACCATAGCCTCTCCGATGATGTGTGAGTAGTTTACTTCAGACCTTCGGGTGCATAGTTATTAGCTAGATGGCTTCTTCTCTCTCCTTGGATCTCAATACAATGTTCTCCTTGATCTTCTTGGAGATCTATTTGATGTAACTCTTTTTGCGGTGTGTTTGTCGAGATCCGATAAATTGTGGGTTTATGATCAAGTTTATCTATGAACAATATTTGATTCTTCTCTGAAATCTTTTTTGTATGATTGGTTATCTTTGCAAGTCTCTTCAAATCATCAGTTTGGTTTGACCTACTAGATTGATCTTTCTTGCAATGGGAGAAGTGCTTAGCTTTGGGTTCAATCTTGCGGTGTCCTTTCCTAGTGACAGCAGGGGCAGCAAGGCACGTATTGTATTGTTGCCATCGAGGATAAAAAGATGGGGTTTATATCATATTGTTTGAGTTTATCCCTCTACATCATGTCATCTTGCCTAATGTGTTACTCTGTTCTTATGAACTTAATACTCTAGATGCATGCTGGATAGCGGTCGATGTGTGGAGTAATAGTAGTAGATGTAGAATTGTTTCGGTCTACTTGTCGCGGACGTGATACCTATATACATGATCATGCCTAGATATTCTCATAATTATGCACTTTTCTATCAATTGCTCAACAGTAATTTGTTCACCAACCGTAATACTTATGCTATCTTGAGAGAAGCCAGTAGTGAAACCTATGGCCGCCGGGTCTATTTTCCATCATATAAGTTTCCAATCTATTTTACTTTGCAATCTTTACCTACAATCTATATCATAAAAGTACCAAAAATATGTATCTTATTATTATTATCTCTATCAGATCTCACTCTCGTAAGTGACCGTGAAGGGCTTGACAGCCCCTTTATCGCGTTAGTTGCGAGGTTCTTATTTGTTTGTGTAGGTACGAGGGACTTGCGTATAGTCTCCTACTAGATTGATACCTTGGTTCTCAAAAACTGAGGGAAATACTTACGCTACTTTGCTGCATCACCCTTTCCTCTTCAAGGGAAAACCAACGCAATGCTCAAGATGTAGCAAAAAGGATTTCTGGCACCATTGCCGGGGAGATCTACGCACAATTCAAGACATACCAAGTACCCATCAGAAACTCTTATCCCTTTTATTACATTATTTGCCATTTGCCTCTCGTCTTCCTCTCCCTCACTTCACCCTTGCCGTTTTATTCGCCCTCTTTTTCTGTCCCCCTTCTCTTTTCCAGTTCATCACTTTTCGCTTGCTTCTTGTGTGCTTGTGTGTTGGATTGTTTGTCACAATGGCTCAAGATAATACTAAATTGTGTGATTTTTCCAATACCAATAATAATGATTTTATTAGCACTCCTATTGCTCCTCTTACTGATGATGAATCTCGTGAAATTAATGCCGCTTTGCTAAATCTTGTTATGAAAGATCCGTTTTCCGGCCTTCCTAGTGAAGATGCTTTTATCATTTCATGGAATAAGTGCAAAGATGCTAAATCTTGGCTAATCCCGTTTTCGCTTACAAATCGTGCTAAAACTTGGTTTTCGTCTTTGCCTAAAAATAGTATCATTTCATGGAATAAGTGCAAAGATGCTTTTATCTCTAAGTATCCCCCCCCCCGCCGCTAAGATCATCTCTCTTAGAAATGATATTATGAATTTTAAGCAACTTGATCATGAACATGTTGCACAAGCTTGGGAGAGGATGAAATTAATGATAC
>NC_057806.1:358081684-358104391 GCF_018294505.1 Triticum aestivum | reverse complement strand
CATCTTTTAGATTCGGCCATGGGAGGAACTTTTATGGAGATCACCTTAGGAGAAGCAACTAAACTCCTAGATAATATTATGGTTAATTATTCTCAATGACACACTGAAAGATCTACTAGTAAAAAGGTGCATGCTATAGAAGAAATCAATGTTTTGAGTGGGAAGATGGATGAACTTATGAAATTGTTTGCTAATAAGAGTGTTTCTTCTAATCCTAATGATATGCCTTTGTCTACTTTGATTGAGAATAATAATGAATCTATGGATGTGAATTTTGTTGGTAGGAACAATTTTGGTAATAACGCGTATAGAGGTAATTTTAATCCCAGTAATTCCTCTAATAATTATGGTAATTCCTACAACAATTCTTATGGAAATTATAATAAGATGTCCTCTTATTTTGAATCTAATATTAAAGAATTTATTAGTTTGCAAAAGGATTTCAATGCTTTGATTGAAGAAAAATTGTCTAAGATTGATGAGTTGGCTAGGAACGTGGATAGAATTTCTCTTGATGTTGATTCTTTGAAACTTATATCTATTCCACCTAGGCATGACATCAATGAGTCTCTCAAAGCTATGCTAAATTCCATTGATGAGTGCAAAGAAGGAACCGCTAGGATGCGTGCTGAAAAAGATTGCTTTGTGAAAGCGTGTTCAACTAGTTTTGATGATAATAAGGATGAAGATCTAAAATTGATTGATTTGTCTCCTATTAAATCTTTGTTTTCCAATATGAATCTTGATAATGATGGGACTGGAGATGAGTCAACTTTAGTTAAAAGGCGTCCCAATGATTCGGAGTTTTTAGATCTTGATGCAAAAATTAATAAAACTGGGATTGGAGAGGTCAAAACTTTACATAGCAATGAACCCACTATTTTTGATTTCAAGGAATTTAATTATGATATTTTTTATTTAATAGATTGTATTTCCTTATTGCACTCCGCGCTAAATTTTCCGCATGCTTATAGTCAAAATAAAGCTTTTACTAAACATATCATTGATGCTTTAATGCAATCTTATGAAGACAAGCTTGAATTGGAAGTTTCTATCCCTAGAAAACTTTATGATGAGTGGGAACCTACTATTAAAATTAAAATTAAAGATCACGAATGCTATGCTTTACGTGATTTGGGTGCTAGCGTTTCCACGATTCCCAAAACTTTGTGTGATGTGTTAGGTTTCTATGAATTTGATGATTGTTCTTTATATTTGCACCTTGCGGATTCCACTATTAAGAAACCTATGGGAAGGATTAATGATGTTATTATTGTTGAAAATAGGAATTATGTGCCCATGGATTTTATTGTTCTTGATATTGATTGCAATCCTACATGTCCCATTATTCTTGGTAGACCTTTCCTTAGAACGATTGGTGCAATTATTGATATGAAGGAAGAAAATATTAGATTCCAACTTCCATTAAGGAAAGGCATGGAACACTTTCCTAGAAAGAAAATTAAATTACCTTATGAATCTATTATGAGAGACACTTATGGATTGCATACCAAAGATGATAACACCTAGATCTATTCTTGCTTTTATGCCTAGCTAGGGGGCGTTAAATGATAGCGCTTGTTCGGAGGCAACCCAATTTTATTTTTGTTTCTTGCTTTTTGGTTCTGTTTAGTAATAAATAATTGATCTAGCCTCTGTTTAGATGTGGTTTTATGCTTTTAATTAGTGTTTGTGCCAATTAGAACCTTTGGGAAGACTTGGGGAAAGTCTTTGCGATCTTGCTGTAAAAATGAGAAACTTTAGCGCTCACGAGATTTGCTGAGATTTTTTTACTGGAGAGTGCGATTAAGTTGATTCTTTTTGCAGATGATTAATAGATAAATTCTACACGTCCAGAAATTTATTTTAGAATTTTTGGGGTTACAGAAGTATTCGAAACCTATAGATTACTACAGACTGTTCTGTTTTTGACAGATTATGTTTTTTGTGTGTTGTTTGCTTATTTTGATGAATCTATGGCTAGTATCGGAGGTTATGAACCATAGAGAAGTTGGAATACAGTAGGTTTAACACCAAAATAAATACAGAATGAGTTCATTACAATACCTTAAGTGGTGGTTTGTTTTCTTTTACTAACGGAGCTCATGAGATTTTCTGTTTAAGTTTTGTGTTGTGAAGTTTTCAAGTTTTGGGTAAAGATTTGATGGATTATGGAACAAGGAGTGGAAAGAGCCTAAGCATGGGGATTACCAAGGAACCCCAAGGTAAAATTCAAGGACAACCAAAAGCCTAAGCTAGGGGATGCCCCGGAAGGCATCCCCTCTTTCGTCTTCTTCTATCGGTAACTTTACTTAAGGTTATATTTTTATTCACCACATGATATGTGTTTTGCTTGGAGCGTCTTGTATGATTTGAGTCTTTGATTTTTATTTTAACACAATTATCCTTGCTGTACACACCTTTTGGGAGATACACACATGAATTAGAATTTGTTAGAATACTCTATGTGCTTCACTTATATCTTTTGAGCTAGATAATTTGCTCTAGTGTTTCACTTATATCTTTTAGAGCACGGTGGTGGTTTTATTTTATAGAAATTATTGGTATCTCATGCTTCACTTATATTAATTTGGGAGTCCTTTAGAACAGCATGGTAATTTTCTTCGGTTATGAAACTAGTCCTAATATGATAGGCATCCAAGATGGGTATAATAAAAACTATCATAGAAAGTGCATTGAATACTATGAGAAGTTTGATACTTGATAATTGTTTTGAGATATAAAGGTGGTGATATTATAGTGTGCTATTTGAGTAGTTGTGAATTTGAGAAATACTTGTGTTGAAGTTTGCAAGTCCCGTAGCATGCACGCATGGTAACCATTGTGTAACAAATTTGAAACATGAGGTGTTCTTTGATTGTCTTCCTTATGAGTGGCGGTCGGGGACGAGCGATGGCCTTTTCCTACCAATATATCCCCCTAGGAGCATGCGCATAGTGCTTGGTTTTTGATGACTTGTAGATTTTTTCAATAAGTATGTGAGTTTTTGTGACTAATGTTGAGTCCATGGATTATACGCACTCTCACCCTTCCATCATTGCTAGCCTCTTCGGTACCGTGCATTGCCCTTTCTCACCTTGGGAGTTGGTGCAAACCTCGCCGGTGCATCCAAACCCCATGATATGATATGCTCTATCACACATAAACCTCCTTATATCTTCCTCAAAACAGCCACCATACCTACCTATTATGGCATTTCCATAGCCATTCCGAGATATATTGCCATGCAAATTTCCACAGTTTCATTTATGACACGCTTCATCATTGTCATATTGCTTTGCATGATCATGTAGTTGACATTGTATTTGTGGCAAAGCCACCATGCATAATTTATCATACATGTCACTCTTGATTCACTGCCCTTCCCGGTACACCGCTGGAGGCATTCATATAGAGTCATATTTTGTTCTAGTATCGATTTGTAATCATTGAGTTGTAAATAAATAGAAGTGTGATGATCATCATTAATAGAGCATTGTCCCAAATAAAAAAGGCCAAATAAAAAAGGGGGAAGGCCCCAAAAAAGAAAAGAAATAAACAAGGACAATGCTACTATCCTTTTTTCCACACTTGTGATTCAAAGTAGCACCATGATCTTTATGATAGAGAGTCTCTTGTTTTGTCACTTTCATATACTAGTGGGAATTTTTCATTATAAAACTTGGCTTGTATATTTCAACAATGGACTTCCTCAAATGCCCTAGGTCTCCGTGAGCAAGCAAGTTGGATGCACACCCACTTAGTTTCTTTTGTTGAGCTTTCATACATTTATAGCTCTAGTGCATCCGTTGCATGGCAATCCCTACTCCTTGCATTGACATCAATTGATGGGAATCTCCGTATCCCATTGATTAGCCTCGTCGATGTGAGACTTTCTCCTTTTTTTTCTTCTCCACATAACCCCCTATCATTATTCTATTCCACCCATAGTGCTATATCCATGTCTCATGCTCATGTATTGCGTGGAAGTTAAAAAAGGTTTGATATTACTAAAGTATGAAAAAATTGCTTGGCTTGTCATCGGGGTTGTGCAAGATGAGAGCATTCTTTTGTGACGAAAATGGAGCATGAACAAACTATATGATTTTGTAGGGATGAAATTTATTTTGCCATGTTATTTTGAGAAGACATGATTGCTTAGTTAGTATGCTTGAAGTATTATTTTTTATGTCAATATTAAACTTTTGTCTTGAATCTTTTGGATCTAAACATTCATGCCACAATAAAGAAAATTACATTGAGAATTATGCTAGGTAGCATTCCACATCAAAAATTCTGTTTTATCATTTACCTACTCGAGGACAAGCAGGAATTAAGCTTGGGGATGCTTGTACGTCTCCAACGTATCTATAATTTTTTATTGTTCCATGCTATTATATTATCTGTTTTGGATGTTAATGGGCTTATTTATACACTTTTATATTATTTTTGGGACTAACCTACTAACCCAAGGCCCAGTGCAAATTGTTGTCTTTTTGCCTATTTCAGTGTTTCGCAGAAAAAGAATATCAAACGGAATCCAAACGGAATAAAACCTTCGGGAGAGTTATTTTTGGAACAAACGTGATCCAGGGGACTTGGAGTGGACGTCAAGTAACCAATGAGGAGGCCACGAGGCAGGGGCGCGCCCTCCCCCTCGTGGGCCCCTCATGGCTCCACCAACCTACTTCTTCCTCCTATATATATTCATATACCCCGAAAACATCCAAGAGCACCAGAAACCCTATTTCCACCACCGCAACCTTCTGTACCCAAGAGATCCCATCTTGGGGCCTTTTCCGGAGCTCCACCGGAGGGGGAACCAATCATGGAGGGCTTCTACATCAACACCATAGCCTCTCTGATGATGTGTGAGTAGTTTACTTCAGGCCTTCGGCTCCATAGTTATTAGCTTGATGGCTTCTTCTCTCTCTTTGGATCTCAATACAATGTTCTCCTCGATCTTCTTGGAGATCTATTTGATGTAACTCTTTTTGTGGTGTGTTTGTCGAGATCCGATGAATTGTGGGTTTATGATCAAGTTTATCTATGAACAATATTTGATTCTTCTCTGAAATCTTTTATGTATGATTGGTTATCTTTGCAAGTCTCTTCGAATTATCAGTTTGGTTTGGCCTACTAGATTGATCTTTCTTGCAATGGGAGAAGTGCTTAGCTTTGGGTTCAATCTTGCGATGTCCGTTTCCAGTGACAGCAGGGGCAGCAAGGCACGTATTGTATTGTTGCCATCGAGGATAAAAAGATGTGGTTTATATCATATTGCTTGAGTTTATCCCTCTACATCATGTTATCTTGCCTAATGTGTTACTTTGTTCTTATAAACTTAATACTCTACATGCATGCTGGATAGCGGTCGGTGTGTGGAGTAATAGTAGTAGATGCAAAATTGTTTCGGTCTACTTGTCGCGGACATGATGCCTATACACATGATCATGCCTAGATATTCTCATAATTATGCATTTTTCTATCAATTGCTCGACAGTAATTTGTTCACCCATCGTAATACTTATGCTATCTTGAGAGAAGCCACTAGTGAAACCTATGGCCCCCGGGTCTATTTTCCATCATATAAGTTTCCAATCTATTTTACTTTGCAATCTTTACTTTCAATCTATATCATAAAAATACCAAAAATATTTATCTTATTATTATTATCTCTATCAGATCTCACTCTCGTAAGTGACCGTGCATGGCTTGATAACCCCTTTATCGTGTTGGTTGCGAGGTTCTTATATGTTTGTGTAGGTACAAGGGACTTGCATGTAGTCTCCCACTGGATTGATACCTTGGTTCTCAGAAACTGAGGGAAATACTTACGCTACTTTGCCGCATCACCCTATCCTCTTCAAGAGAAAACCAATGCAGTGCTCAAGAGGTAGCACCAACTAGATTGGGTTTTCTTGCAATGGGAGAAGTGCTTAGCTTTCGGTTCAATCTTGTGGTGTCCTTTCCTAGTGACAGTAGGTGCAGCAAGGCACGTATTGTATTGTTGCCATCGAGGATAAAAAGATGGGGTTTTCTTCATATTGCTTGAGTTAATTCCTCTACATCATGTCATCTTGCCTAATGCGTTACTCCGTTCTTTATGTACTTAATACTCTAGATGCAGGCTGGGTAGCGGTTGATGTGTGGAGTAATAGTAGTAGATGCAGAATCGTTTCGATCTACTTGACACGGACATGATGCCTATATTCATGATCATTGCCTTAGATATCATCATAACTTTGTGCTTTTCTATCAATTACTCGTCAGTAATTTGTTCACCCACCATAATATTTTCTATCATGAGAGAAGCCTCTAGTGTAACCTATGGCCCCCGGGTCTATTTTCCATCATATAAGTTTCCGATCTACAATTTTAGTTTCCGATTTACTTCCTTTGCAATCTTTTACTTTCCGATCTATAAACCAAAAATACCAAAAATATTTACTTTACCGTTTATCTATCTCTATTAGATCTCACTTTTGCGAGTAACTGTGAAGGGATTGACAACCCCTTTTTCGCGTTGGGTGCAAGTTGTTTGATTGTTTGTGCAGGTATTCGGTGACTTGTTAGTTGTCTCCTACTGGATTGATACATTGGTTCTCAAACTAGGGAAATACTTACTCTACTTTCTGCATGACCCTTTCCTTTTCAAGGGAAAAACCAACGCAAGCTCAAGAAGTAGCAGGCAGCAATCGCACAAACACGTCCACTTAACACACACACACACACACACACACACACACACACCCCTCTCGGTGTCCGCCCAAAGGCGATACACACAGTGGTTCTTCATTGTTGCTGGCGATTTCGCATGTGGTTGACCGTCGGCATCGGGTTCTTGATACGTCTCCAACGTATCTATAATTTTTGATTGTTCCATGCTATTATATTATCCATCTAGGATGTTTTATATGCATTTATATGGTATTTTATATGATTTTTGGGACTAACCTATTAACCTAGAGCCCAGTGCCAGTTTCTGTTTTTTTCCTTGTTTTCGAGTTTATAGAAAAGGAATACCAAATGGAGTCCAATTGACGTGCCAATTTTTGATGATTTTTTATGGACCAAAAGAAGCCCCCGAAGTAAAAGAGTAGGGCCAGAAGAGTCCTGGGCCGTCCACGAGGGTGGGGGAGCGCCCTACCCCCTCGGGCGCGCCGTCCTATCTCGTGGATGACTCGAGGACCCCCCTGACTTGTTCCCGACGCCAAAAATTCCTATAAATACAGAAACCTCCAGAAAATAACCTAGATTGGGAGTTTCGCCGCCGCAAGCCTCTGTAGCCACCAAAAACCAATCGGGACCCTATTCTGGCACCCTGCCAGAGGGGGGATCCATCACCAGAGGCCATCTTCATCCCGTCGCTCTCCATGACGAGGAGGGAGTAGTTCACCCTCGGGGCTGAGGGTATGTACCAGTAGGTATGTGTTTGATCTCTCTCTCTCTCTCTCGTGTTCTTGATTCGCACGATCTTGATGTATCGCGAGCTTTGCTATTGTAGTTGGATCTTATGATGTTTCTCCCCCTCTACTCTCTTGTAATGGATTGAGTTTTCCCTTTGAAGTTATCTTATCGGATTGAGTCTTTAAGGATTTGAGAACACTTGATGTATGTCTTGCATGTGCTTATCTGTGGTGACAATGGGATATTCACGTGATCCACTTGATGTATGTTTTGGTGATCAACTTGCGAGTTCTGAGATCTCGTGAACTTATGCATAGGGTTTGGCACACGCTTTCGTCTTGACTCTCCGGTAGAAACTTTGGGGCAGTCTTTTAAGTTCTTTGTGTTGGTTGAATAGATGAATCTGAGATTGTGTGATGCATATCGTATAATCATACCCACGGATACGTGAGGTGACGTTGGAGTATCTAGGTGAAATTAGGGTTTTGGTTGATTTGTGTCTTAAGGTTTTATTCTAGTAGGAACTCTAGGATAGATTGAACGGAAAGAATAGCTTCGTGTTATTTTACTACGGACTCTTGAATAGATCGATCAGAAAGGATAACTTTGAGGTGGTTTCATACGCTACAATAATCTCTTTGTTTTTTCTCCTCTATTAGTGACTTTGGAGTGACTCTTTGTTGCATGTTGAGGGATAGTCATATGATCCAATTATGTTATTATTATTGAGAGAACTTACACTGGTGAAAGTATGAACCCTAGGCCTTGTTTCAACGTATTGCAATACCATTTTCGCTCACTTTTATCATTAGTTACCTTGCTGTTTTTATATTTTCATATTACAAAAACCTATATCTACCATCCATATTGCACTTGTATCACCATTTCTTCGCCGAACTAGTGCACCTATACAATTTACCATTGTATTGGGTGTGTTGGGGACACAAGAGACTCTTTGTTATTTGGTTGCAGGGTTGCTTGAGAGAGACCATCTTCATCCTACGCCTCCCACAGATTGATAAACCTTAGGTCATCCACTTGAGGGAAATTTGCTACTGTCCTAGAAACCTCTGCACTTGGAGGCCCAACAATGTCTACAAGAAGAAGGTTGTGTAGTAGACATCAAGCTCTTTTCTGGCGCCGTTGCCGGGGAAGTTAGCGCTTGATGGTATATCTTTAGATCTTGCAATCGAATCTTTTAGTTTCTTGTTTTATCACTAGTTTAATCTATAAAAGAAAACTACAAAAAATAGAATTAATGTTGCCTCATATGCTTCATCTTTTTAGTATCTTCCGTGAAAATAAGGATTCCGATAATTGTGCCAAAGTGTTAGAAGAAGAATGCATTAGGATGTTTGGCACTAAATCTTTGGATGATGAGCATGATTGCAATGTTGTTAGTATGAATTCTTTGAATATCCATGATGTTAATGATATGCAATGCCACAAGTTTGGGGATGCTATGTTTGATGAAGATGATATTTTTAGTCCCCCAAGTTTTGATGTGCAAATTTATTATGATGAAAGCATGCCTCCTACTTATGATGATTATTGTGATGACACTTATGCTATAAAAATTAGTAATGATTATATTTATGAAACTTGTCGTCTTGATTTCAGTTTTCAATCACACAATATTTATCTTGTTGAGTTTACTCCCACTATTCCGAATTAGAAGAATTTTGCTTATGTGGTGAGTAGTAAAATTTCTATGCTTGTGCATCATGAAAATAATGCTTTATGTGATGGTTATATTGTTGAATTCTTCATGATGCCACTGAAAATTATTATGAGGGAGGAATATATGCTTGTAGGAATTGCAATAATATCAAGTTTCCTCTCTATGTGCTTAAAATCTTGAAGTTATGCTTGTTTTGCTTTCCTATGCTAGTTGATTATTGTTCCCATAAATTGTTTGCTCACAAAATCCCTATGCATAGGAAGTGGGTCAGACTTAAATGTGCTAGTCATATTCTTCATGATGCTCCCTTTATGTTTCAATTCTTATCTTTTATGTGAGCATCATTGAAATCATCATGCCTAGCTAGGGGCGTTAAACGATAGCGCTTGTTGGGAGGCAACCCAACTTTATTTTTGTCCTTTACTTTTTGTTCCTTTTTAGTAATAAATATTTCATCTAGCTTATGTTATGAGTGTGTTTTTTATGTTTTAATTAGTGTTTGTGCCAAGTAAAGCTTTAGGATCTTCTTGGGTGATTGTTGTGTGATCTTGCTGTAAAAAACAGAAAGTATGCACTCACGAGAATAATTATCATTTTTTTACCAGAGAGCGATAAAATACCAATTCCAACTTCAGTAGATCAATATACAAATTGTCCTGGTCATCCTAATTTTTCAGAATTTTTGGAGTTACAGAAGTATTCGAAATCTCCAGTGTGTTGTTTGCTTATTTTGATGAATCTATGAGTGGTATCAGAGGGTATGAATCATAGAGAAGTTCGAATGCAGTAGATATTCCACCAATATGAATTTAGAATGAGTTCTCAACATTACCTAAGTGGTGATTTATTTTCTTATACTAACGGAGCTTATGAGTTTTCTGTTGAGTTTTGTGTTGTGAAGTTTTCATGTTTTGGGTAAAGATTCGATGGACTATGGAATAAGGAGTGGCAAGAGCCTCGCTTGGGGATGCCCAAGGCACCCCAAGGTAATATTCAAGGACAACCAACAGCCTAATGTTGGGGATGCCTCGGAAGGCATCCGCTCTTTCGTCTTCGTTCATCGCTAACTTTACTTGGAGCTATATTTTTATTCACCACATGATATGTGTTTTGCTTGGAGCGTCATTTTATTTTATTTTATTTTGCTTGCTGTTTGAATAATATACCAAGATATGAAATTCTTAAATGTTTGAGAGTCTTCACATAGTTACATAATAATTCAACTACTCATTGATCTTCACTTATATCTTTCGGAGTAGTTTGTCGTTTGCTCTAGTGCTTCACTTATATCTTTTTAGAGCACGACAGTGGTTTTATTTTGAAGAAATAGATGAACTCTCATGCTTCACTTATATTATTTTGAGAGTCTTTTAGAACAACATGGTAATTTGCTTTGTGTAGCGACCCAACCTCAAACGGTCAAGCCTCTGTGTATCCGTGCCATCTCTGGATCGGTATGCTGGCACACACAGTACATCAATGTATATATCAAAGTGCAATCACATGTATAAATAACGTAAAACTGATATATACCTCATAAGTCTCAGCGGAAACAAACATAAGGGTGTGGAGTCCATCAACGCGAACGGCAAGTTGAGTGTAGACCGTAACCCTACAACATAACTCTTACTCGTCGTAGAAAAGTCCCTGCAACATAAGATGTTGCAGCCCTGTAGGTCAGTACATTGAATGTACTAGCAAGTCATATAATAAGAATAATGAACCTATTTGTACATGCAATTTGGATGGTGGAAAGCTCTAAGGTTAGTTTTTGCATAAAGCTAGTTTTTCCCTAGAATAAAAGATATTATTCTACCACTACACTATATCATAGGATGAGTTGGTAAACCCAACTTAATCCATTCCCAAAGTTTCATTTAAAACCCAACTGCATAATTAAGAGTGATGAGATCTCCCAGTATTTCCACTACTAGATTCTCAAGTTGTCCGTAACCGGGGACACGACTAATCGATTAGGTTTTAACACTCTGCAGAGGTTTGCGCACTTTCCCCACAAGACTCAATCACCTCCCTTGAAGTTCTCGCACTGCCTGGCGTTTGAGAACAGGATGACCGAGACATAGTCTTTCGAAATTATTTCCCCTTAACCCACGGATAGGCCGGTACACCTACTCATTCTACATCTGCTAGCCCATCCCGGAAGGGGTCACACTAACTACTCAACAAAGCCAGAGCCCATATTGGCTTGTGGCTGCACATGTAAGCTTCTAGACATGAGAATAAGATTGATCTCTTTGAGCCTGGGCAGACGGACCACTAGTGGTGCACCACCATGGATTTCCCATGCATGCTCCCACTGTACTTCGCCACCATTCAAACCAAACCTCCGCCCAGGTAGTTCATTAAATTATCTTGGTTCTACTTACTACTTTGTCACTCATCTCTCACAATGAACACTTCCCAATCCACGTCTACATTGGTGAGGCAAAATTAAACTTACGCGGTGGTGACAAAGGTATATGGTTCAAACCTACCTCAGTGAACTACTAGGTCACGACATAGCCATCTAGCATCAATAAATCCTACCATGCAATCCTACCACAAAAGGACTAAGTGCATAATATAAAACATAGGTAATTGGAAGAATGGTCAAATGTGAACTTGCCTGGATACCGGTAGTTGAATTCTAAAGATCGATAGTACTCGGCTTCGCACTCCGGACAGTCTATCGTCAAAGTAAAATAACACACATAAGCAATCAGTCCAGAGAGCAATAACATGCAACACAAAAGACTCGGAAAACCAAATGAAACACCACAACATAACTTGCATGCAAATAATTCTAGGTGCCAACAATAAGTGACGTAAGGTGCAAAACCATGACGTGATCTATCATGCATACTTGGCATAGTAATAAAACTATCATGGACAGATCCTAGGTGTGTGAAAATATTTTGAGAAAGGTCTAGGTGATAGGGTTTAGCTACAGTGACACGGTGCAAAAACAATCACGTCAATCGGAGCTACGGTTTAGGAGCTATGGCCATTTGAAGTTTGAATTCAAATCTGAATAAATTCAAATTTGAACCTGACAAAAGTTTACAAAGATGACACTACTGCATAGATCTAATCAATATAAAGAATTTGCCATTGGTTTCATCGAATTTGGAGTTACGGTTAAAAAGATACGGCTGTCCGAAGTTCAGGGACTAATTTGTAAAACTCAGGGACTAAACAGAAAAAGAAATAACTGCAAACAAGCCCCTGGCCACGTGGCGCACTGTGAGAGGCCAGAGAGTGTTCACTGCGGCAGCTATACGGTGAACGGCCACTAAATAATAAAAACAACTACCACGGCTAAATAAAAAGAAACCGGAGACCGGTTTTTCACTACAACCACACGGTTTAATAAAACCATGGTTAACCGATCTAATACAACAAAAAAACGAGCGAGGGTGAGCGGCTCACAGCGAGCGACGACGACGTACAGGAGATGGCGGCGCTGGCTTTAGGCGGCGGGCGGCGGACAGGGCGGCGGCTCCGGCGGTCCTCAGCGGCGGCGAAGGGGTCGGCAAGGTTGGGTGCGGTGTGGGCGGCGTGCTGGTGGAGTCAGCGGGCGGTGGGGTGGCCAGCGACGAGCGGAGGGAGGTGGCGGAGCTCCGGTGCTCCGGCGAGAGCGCGAGTCGTCCAGGCGGCGGCTCCGATGACCTAGAGGCAAAACCATCATGTCAAAACGGAGAGCGCGGATGCGGCCTTTCGAGTGATGAAGAGAATGGGGGCCAGGGTGCACCACCGGCAACGGAATCGACGGTGAGGCGGCTTGGCTCCGGCGAGATCCGAATTGGCGGGGCGACGGCTACATGCAATGTGGGGAGTAGAGGAGGGTCGGGATCGGACGAGGGCGTCCCGGGGCTTTTATAGGCGAAGGTAGGGCGTCGGGGAGCAGTGGGATAAGCTCTACCCCGAGAGCTTCGGCCGACCGATTCAGGAGCGCACGCGGCGTCGTCATCCCATGGTCTGCGGAAGGTTGGCGATGACCTAGGGAGCAGGCCCCGCGGGTCAGCGAAAGGGAGAGATGAGCAAGGGAGAGAGATGAGCGAGGGAGAGAGACGAGCGGGCGAGCGACGGGAAGGCGCTTCGGGCGCAGGAGCAGGCCTGGGACGGCCTGGCCGGTCGGGGCTCTGGGCCAACTGGCCAGTTGGCCAGTGGGCCGCATGGCTGGGTGGCTGCTGGGCCGGCTGGCCAGCGCGTGCGTGCGTGTTTTTTTTACAGAACAAAAACTACAATAGAGCAAAAATAAAAATAAAACAAAAAATTACATAGGCATATTATATACCAAAATGTTCAGAAAAATACCCCGAATAAGATGACTATTTTTCAAGTTCAACTAAATTCTATAAAAATTCATAAAAGTCAAACAGTGCTACTGTTGCATTTAAAATCAATAAAAATCATTTTTAAAATAGCAAAATGATTTCAAATTTGTTTTCTCCTAATTATCTATTGAAGGGAATCATTTTACCCTTATTTCCATTTATTTATTTTTAGGAGAAAATATTTTGGAAAGAAACTCAAAGAACTCCCAGTTGGATTTAAATTTGGAATTTCAAACAACTTCGAATGGAAAATGGGTTTCAAATAACTTCAAAGTGACTTCCATTTTATTTCTTTGAAACTTCCAACTCTCTTTCTTCAAATATGAAGAAGTCATTTTATCTTCCCTCATGAACTCATTGAGCTGCTTAAAGTTTCTAAATTTAAAATATTACAAAATGGAATTCAAATCATTTTCAAACCCCTTTTCATTTCTTTAGATGGAAGAAGTCATATTATCTTCATTCTAGGGTTTTGTGATGAAATTAATTTGAATTCAGGAAGATCAAAATGCAAGATGCAAATTTTTGGGAAAGTCCTTTTATTCCCTCTCATTCAACTTTCAAAAAGTTTTCAATTTCCACTCAGTTTCACACAATCGATCACACAAAAATCAAACAAAAAATCACAATTATTTATTTAATATAACATTCCAAAATTTAGAATTTTGGGATGTTAGAAACTACCACCCTTAGAATGAATCTCGTCCTCGAGATTCGGAGAGGCTAGAAAGAAGGTTAGGTTTGGGGGTCTTCTTGAAAATCCAGTGATCATCACAAGGTTTGGGGTGCTACCACCCTTAGAATCATGGTTACGCTTCCGACAAAACTCCTCTACTCCATCCTTTGCGTTGACGGTGCCGGTTGTGACGCCCCCGATTCAATCGTACACTAATCATGCACGCAAATGTGTACGATCAAGATCAGGGACTCACAGGAAGATATCACAACACAACTCTACAAATAAAATAAGTCATACAAGCATCATAATACAAGCCAGGGGCCTCGAGGGCTCGAATACAAGTGCTCGATCATAGACGAGTCAGCGGAAGCAACAATATCTGAGTACAGACATAAGTTAAACAAGTTTGCCTTAAGAAGGCTAGCACAAACTGGGATACAGAATGAAAGAGGCGCAGGCCTCCTGCCTGGGATCCTCCTAACTACTCCAGGTCGTCATCAGCGGGCAGCACGTAGTAGTAGGCACCTCCGGTGTAGTAGGGGTCGTCGTCGACGGTGGCGTCTGGCTCCTGGACTCCAGCATCTGGTTGCGACAACCAGAACGAAAGGAAAGGGGAAAAGGGGGGAGAAAGCAACCGTGAGTACTCATCCAAAGTACTCGCAAGCAAGGAACTACACTACATATGCATGGGTATATGTGTAAGGAGGCCATATCAGTGGACTGAACTGCAGAATGCCAGAATAAGAGGGGGATAGCTAATCCTGTCGAAGACTACGCTTCTCGCAGCCACCGTCTTGCATCAAGTAGAAGAGAGTAGATTGAAGTCCTCCAAGTAGAATCTCCAAGTAGCATCTCATAGCATAATCCTACCCGGCGATCCCATCCTCATATCCCTGAGGTAGAGCGACCACCGGTTGTATATGGCACTTGGAAGGGTGTGTTTTATTAAGTATCCGGTTCTAGTTGTCATAAGGTCAAGGTACAACTCCAAGTCGTCCTGTTACCGAAGATCACGGCTATTCGAATAGATTAACTTCCCTGCAGGGGTGCACCACATAACCCAACACGCTCGATCCCATTTGGCCGGACACACTTTCCTGGGTCATGCCCGGCCTCGGAAGATCAACACGTCGCAGCCCCACCTAGGCAAAACAGAGAGGCCAGCACGCCGGTCTAAACCTAAGCGCACAGGGGTCTGGGCCCATCGCCCATAGCACACCTGCACGTTGCGTGGGCGGCCGGAAGCAGAACTAGCCCCCTTAATACAAGAGCAGGCTTACGTTCCAATCCGGCGCGCGCCGCTCCGTCGCTGACGTCTGAAGTGCTTCGGCTGATACCACGACGCCGGGATACCCATAACTACTCCCACGTAGATGGTTAGTGCGTATAGGCTCGTAGCCGACTCAGATCAAATACCAAGATCTCGTTAAGCGTGTTAAGTATCCGCGAACGCCGAACAGGGCCAGGCCCACCTCTCTCCTAGGCGGTCTCAACCTGCCCTGTCGCTCCGCCACAAAGATCCACCCAGAGGGCCGTCGGGACAAAGGTCCTTTCAGCTCCCAATCCGTGAATCACTCGCGGGTACTCTTCGAGCTGACCCGACTTTAGTCACCATCTGTATAGTATGTATGTATGTATAGTATATATCCGTGATCACCTCCCAGGTGATCACGGCCCGATAGTATAGCAAGGCAGACTGACAAGAATGTAGGGCCAATGATGATAAACTAGCATCCTATACTAAGCATTTAGGATTGCAGGTAAGGTATCAACAGGTGTAGCAACAATGTCAGGCTATGCATCAGAATAGGATTAACGGAAAGCAGTAACATGCTACACTACTCTAATGCAAGCAGTATAGAGGAGAATAGGCGATATCTGGTGATCAAAGGGGGGGCTTGCCTGGTTGCTCTGGCAAGAGAGAGGGGTCGTCAACTCCGTAGTCGAACTGGGCAGCAGCAGCGTCGGTCTCGTAGTCTACCGGAGAGAAGAGGGGGAAGAAACAATGAATACCAAGTAAACAGATGCATATCGATGCATGACATGTCAAGAAGCGATGCTAGGCGTGCCCTAACGTGGTATGAGGTGGTACTGGTTAAGGGGGGAATCATCCGGGAAAGTATTCCCGGTGTTTCGTGTTTTCGGGCAGAGGAGCCGGAGGGGGAAAGTTGCGGGTTCGATAGGTTAGGGGGGTGTGGCGGACGAACGGACTGCGTATCCGGAATCGTCTCGTCGTTCTGAGCAACTTTCATGTAGAAAGTATTTTCATCCGAGTTACGGATTAAAAGATATGATTTTCTAAATATTTAAATCATTTTCTGATTTTATTTATTCATTTAAATCCAACCTTATCCAGAACAGTGCCTGATGACGCAGGCATGACATCAGAGTGATGTCAGCAGGTCAACTAGTCGGTTGACCAGTCAAACCAGACAGGTGGGTCCAGTGGGACCCACATGTCATTGTCAGGGACAATAACAGAGTTCTAAAATTAACTGAAAGGGTTAATTAAGGTGTGGGTCCTAGCAGTCAGTGAGAGGTTAAAGTTTTAATTAACTAATTTAATTAATTAGCAGTTTATCTATTTGTTTTCTTTTTTTTATATATATATATATAGCATGGGGCCCGCATGTCAGTGCCACTGGGCTGCCCAGTCAGCACGTTGACCCAGTCAACAGGTCAACAGGGGCCCCGGGCCCACAGGCAGTGAACCAGGGGGTGGACCCCACGCATGCCACATCAGCCGGCCGGCGTTTAGACGCCGGCGAGTCTGTTTTCGCGGCGGCGCGGCTCGGGAGAGTGGCGGGTTTCGCCCATAGGGCATCGAACCGAGCGGGACCGGTCGCGTTCGAACGGCAAGACGACGGCGAAGTGAGTGGGGGTGGTTGTAGAGGCGGTGGTGGCCGGAGTCGAGCGCCACGAGCTCGTCGGCGGTGAGGTGGTTCGGGCGCGAAATTAAGATGGCGACACCGCGCGCTTCGGGGCTAACGGGAAGGACAGGGGGGGGCTTGCGACGCGCTGAGCACAAAGGACTCGGCCCCGTGACCATTTGGTCACCGGAAGGGCGCCGGCGACGCGTGCAGGCGGCGGCGCGGTCGGGTGCTTCAGCGGTAGCTAGCTAGGGCACCGCGAGGCGAAGAAGGAGAGGGGGAGAGGAAGGAGTGGAGCTCACCGAGCGGTCAAGAAAGACCCGTGGTGGCTTAGGAGCAGCAGAGCTCGCCGGGGAGGAAGGGGATCGCCGGCGGCCATCGAGGAAGCAGACGACTCGATCCGTGGCCTGCGGTGCTCCTCGAGCTCGATGGCGAGGCGTAGCCGAAGCAGAGGTCGTCGGCGCGTCCCGTGGACGTGCAAGCGAGGCGCGGGGTGGCCGGTGGCCGTGGTTATGGCGCAGCCATGGCGACGGCGGCGTTCGGTTACGGAGGGGAACGAAGGGGAGCGCGGTGGGTCTGAGGGGGAAGGCGCAAGGACCGAGGGGAGAATGGGGGCGAGTGGGAGGAGAGACCGAGGGGCACGGCGTCGGCGTCCTTATCCCCCCGCCTCGTCGCCGGCGAGGTGGGTTCGGCTGGGACGCGCCCTGTTCCGACCCGGGTCGGGGGAACAGGGGAAGAGGACGCTATGCGGGGGCTGGGCCGGCCAGGCTGACTGCGGGCCAGGGGGTTGGGCGGTGGCCGTGCGGGTGGGTTGGGCTGCCTGGTCCAGGGGGCTTCCCCCCCCTTTGTTTTTTTTTTGTAATCTCTTTCTTTTATTTATTTCCCTTTCTGTTTTATTTAGTTTTAGGGCATTTAGGCATTTTATAAAATGGTGTTTGCTTCACCATAATTACCAGTGCAATATTTGGCAACCCCCGAACATTTTCGCTTTGCCTTTTGAAAACTTAGGGTGTTTGTCACTAATTCATATTTTGAATTTGCAATGATTTTGAACTACCACTTGATTAGCAACAGTAACACGGATGACATGGCATCATTAAAAGAGTTTTACTGTAGCCTAATTATCCGGGCGTTACAAATCTCCTCCACTACAAGAAATCTCGTCCCGAGATTTAGGAGGTAGAAGGAAACAGTGCGGGGTATTCATCACGCAGGCGATCCTCGCGTTCCCAAGTGGCTTCATCTTCAGAATGGTGCGACCACTGGACTTTGAGGAACTTGATCGCCTTCTGGCGGGTGCGGCGTTCAGCTTGGTCGAGAATGCGGACCGGATGCTCTTTATAGGAGAGGTCCTGTTGCAATTCGAGCACTTCATGATCCACTGCTCGGATTGGTTCCTTGAAGCAGCGGCGGAGCTGTGATACATGGAACACATCGTGAACCTGAGAAAGGTTCGGCGGAAGCTCCAGTTGATATGCCACTTTTCCACGCCTCTCGAGAATAGTGAATGGGCCAATATAGCGAGGAGCTAGCTTGCCCTTGATCCCGAAGCGGTGAGCACCCTTCATTGGTGTAACTCGAAGATAGGCCTTTTCGCCAGGTTGATAGACCATGTCTTTATGATGACGGTCATAATTACTCTTTTGGCGTGACTGAGCAGTCTTGAGATTCTCGCGAATAATGCGGACTTGCTCTTCGGCATGTTGGATAATATCCGGACCAAAAAGTGGATGTTCCCCAGTTTCTGACCAGTTCAGAGGGGTTCGGCACTTTCGTCCATATAACACTTCGAAGGGGGCCATCTTCAGACTAGCTTGATAGTTATTATTATAAGAGAACTCAGCATACGGAAGAGATTCCTCCCATTTCTTGCCGAAGGAAATAACACAAGCTCGAAGCATGTCTTCGAGAACTTGGTTGACACGTTCAACTTGCCCTTGTGACTGAGGATGAAAAGCAGTGCTGAAAGATAGATGAGTGCCCATAGCTTCTTGGAAACTTGCCCAGAATCTTGAAGTGAATAAGCTGCCACGGTCTGAACTGATAACCAATGGAATACCGTGAAGCGAAACAATTCTGGACATGTAGAGAGTTGCAAGCTGACTAGCAGTGATCGTTTCTTTGACCGCCAGAAAATGTGCAACCTTAGAAAGTCGGTCAATGACGACAAGAATAGCATCATTACCCTTTTGCGATTTGGGAAATCCAGTAACGAAGTCCATCTCGACATGGTCCCATTTCCATTCAGGAATAGATATAGGTTGCAGAGTTCCAGCAGGCCTTTGATGTTCTGCTTTGATACGACGGCAAACGTCACATTCAGCAACATAATGAGCAATGTCTTGCTTCATGTTAGACCACCAGAATCTCTGGCGGATGTCTTGGTACATCTTTGTACTACCAGGGTGGATACATAGAGGCGTATCATGAGCTTCTTTCATAACCTCCTGAGTCATATTCAGGTTTTCCTTCTTACATGGCACCACTAGGCGGCCTTTGAAGTACAAGGCGCCATCATCAGCAATAGTGAAGGATGAGGGACTTCCTTCTTTGAGGTCTTGCATAATCTTGTAGACTTCAGAGTCAAATCCCTGCATTGTCTTTATGGTGCCCACGAGATCGGGTTCAACAGCCAGGGTATAGAGGGAACCCTGGGAAACAACACGGAGATTCATCTTGCGGAACTCCGGAGGAGGGGGAGCGAGTGCACCCGGAGGAACAATATGGAGGTTCAGCTTTCTGAATTCTTCAACAAGTGAGGGCTGGACTTTGTGAACCTGGAGGTGGTTGCAGTAAGACTTGCGGCTCAAGGCATCAGCCATTACATTAGCCTTGCCTGGTGTATAGGAAATACCCAAATCAAAGTCTGCAACAGTCTCCATCCATCTCTGCTGACGGAGGTTCAGGTCTGGCTGAGTAAACAGATACTTCAGACTTTGGTGGTCAGTGAAGATCTCGCAGCGATTACCGAGCAGGTAATGTCGCCACTGTTTGAGCGCATGAATGACAGCAGCAAGTTCGAGGTCGTGAACTGGGTAGTTCTCTTCGTGAGGGTGCAATTGCCGAGAGGCATAAGCAACCACTTTGCGCTCTTGCATTAGGACACAGCCTAGTCCTTGCCGGGAAGCGTCGCAGTAAATGATGAAGTCCTTCTTAGTATCAGGAGGAGCTAGTACTGGGGCAGAAGTCAACTTGTCCTTGAGTGCATGGAAGCTTTCCTGACATTTGTCTGTCCACTGGAACTTGACGCCCTTATGCAATAGGTTAGTCAGAGGCCTGGCAATCTTGGAGAAGTTCTCGACGAATCGACGGCAGTAGCTGGCGAGACCGAGAAAACTTCTGACTTGCTTAACGTTCTTCGGAGGAGTCCAATCGAGAATAGCCTGAACTCGTTCAGGGTTGACGGCAATACCATCCTTAGAGATGACATGCCCGAGATAGGTTACTTCGGGAAGCCAGAATTCACATTTGGAGAACTTGGCATAAAGTTGATGCTCTCGTAGCTTTTCCAGCACGAGGCGAAGATGTTCAGCATGTTCCTCTTCGTTCTTGGAAAATACCAGAATATCATCCAGATAAACCACGACGAACTTGTCGAGGTAATCCATGAATATATAGTTCATCAGGCGAGAGAAGGTGGCTGGAGCATTGGTTAAGCCGAAAGACATGACGGTGTACTCGTATGAACCATAACGAGTCACAAAGGCGGTCTTGGGGATATCTTCCTCACGAACACGGATCTGGTGGTAACCCAACCTCAAGTCGAGTTTAGAGAACACTGATGAACCAGCCAATTGATTATACAGATCATTGATCCGAGGAAGAGGATACTTATTCTGAATGGTAGCTTGGTTTATAGGACGGTAGTCTTGGACCAATCGGTTTGTCCCATCTTTCTTCTTGACAAAGAGAGAAGGTGCTCCCCAAGGAGAGCAACTTGGGCGAATGAAACCACTTTGAAGAGATTTATCGATTTCCTCCTTAAGCTCAAGGAGTTCATGCGGCGGCATCTTGTAGGGTCGCTTGGCTATAGGAGTAGTGCCTGGTTTCAAGTCGATGACGAATTCGACAGCTCTAGCGGGGGGAATCCCTGGGAGTTCTTCTGGAAAGACGTCGAGGAAGTCACGCACGACGGGGATGTTTTCAATGCCCTCGAGTGGTGCGGCGTTCAATGCATTCAATGCATAGAGCCTTACTTCGGCATTCTTAACCAGATGGGCATTGTAGCTTATTATCTCATCAGAAGGGTGTAGCAGATGGACGGTCTTGGTGGCGCAAACGATAGAAGCAGTATGCGCCTTTAACCAATTCATTCCCAGAATGAGGTCAATGCTACAGGACTTCAGTACGATGGGAGAGACAAGGAATTCCAGTCCTTCGATTTCTACAGGGACGTCGTTGCAAATCATGGAGGTTCGACATTGGCCCGCAGGAGTGTGTACTAATAGTGAAGCATTCATGTCCTCACATTTAATGTCGTGCAAGCATGCAAAATCTTCTGACATGAATGAATGTGATGCACCTGTATCGAATAAAATAGATGCAGGTACTGAATTTACGAGGAGTGTACCCATCATAGTAGCAGGCTGGTCTTGAGCTTCATTCAGATCAACGTGGTTGGCATGAACACGGCCATAAGACTTGGCATTGTTGTTGCGGGCCTGGTTGTTTCCACGGCCAGTAGCTGGAAGGGCCAGTTGTTTCTGATTCTGAAAGCAATCCCTAGCACGGTGACCTGGTTGACCACACTTGTAGCACAGGCCATTATTGGGAGTGGGAACAGGAGCTTGGGGTGGCGGAGCTGGAAGCCTTGGCTGCCTAGTTGGAGCAGTAGGCAGACGAGGTGCAGCGTAAGACTGCCTTGGGGCTGGTGCATTTGGACGGTACATGCTGTTCGGGATCCATATCTTACGCTTCTGCGAGGGCGGGCCCGAAGATGAGCCCGTGTCACGGTTGCGCCTCTGAGAGCTCTGGTGTTCTTGCAGACCCGTCTCGACATTGATGGCCTTGTTCACCAAGGTGGCGAAATCGGCAAAGTCATGCACTAGAAGTGCGAGCTTGATGTCAGCTTGAAGGCCTTCACGGAACTTCTCCTGTCTGCGAGCATCAGTTGCAATGTCTTCTTCAGCATAGCGGGATAAGTCCAGAAACTCTCGCTGATAAGCTTCAACAGTCTTGTTGCCTTGGGTGAGGTTTCAAAACTCACGCTTCTTCCTGTCCATGATTCCCTGAGGAATGAAGCGGGCACGGAAGGCAGCCTGAAAGTTTTGCCAGGAGATGATTGTCCCAACTGGCAGAGTACGCCTATGGCTGTCCCACCATTGAGCTGCGGGTCCCTTCAGGAAGAAGGAAGCAAAAGTGACATAGCTGGCAGGGGCTACATCAGCAGACTCCATCTCATAGGTGATGTCACGGAGCCAGTCATCAGCATCCAGCGGCTGGGTTGAGCTGCGGTACACACTTGGGTTGAGGCGTATGAAATCCTGCAGAGTTGTTGTGTTTGGATGCTGGTTCATATTGGGGCGAGGAAACTGAGCCATCACGTTTTCCATGAACTGGCGATTCATCTCAAGCTGTTGGATCATACCAGCCATGTACTCAGGCGGTGGTGGGAAGTTGCCACCACGACCACGACCAGCTGGTCTAACCATCCTGTTAATATATAACAGGGGTAGTTCAGTATTGAGAATTTTGCATAGACAAGAGTCATTCATGATGAAACATGCATAA